>NC_136498.1:128220200-128232700 GCF_053919585.1 Euprymna scolopes
TGTCCAAAAGTCGGGACTAATGAATACAACGGGGTTGTTAGATAGTACTCAATAACAAGAGCAAAATATTTTTATTTGAATGTAAACAGCTACATATGGTCGCTACAAACAACCATCTGTTTCAGTCAATGAGACTTCCTCAAGCGACCCTGAACCCATCGACGCCACAAAGAAAACCCTTACCTTAGATTGATTATATATGCATATATATATATATATATATATATATATAATCAATCTAATATATATATATATATACATACTAAATACACAACCACTCTTCTAAACGACATCATGGCACGTAAGAAAAAAATATATATGTATATATTGCATTGTTTTTTTTTAATCCTGATGAAGGCTTTTTTATAAGCCGAAAATTTGAAACTTTAAATAAATAAATATATGTTTATTTAAAAACAATACAAATTCGCACGTGACCGTTCTTTCTAACCTCACATTTTAAATTCCATCATTCCCGTGCTTCTTAAAAGTGGATTAATACTTATACTACACATTCGCGCACGAACATCGCTTACAATACACAACCACTCTGCTAAGCGACATCGTGGCACGTAAGAAAAGAAAAAAGGAAAAAATATATATTGTATTGTTTTTTTTTTTAATCCTGATGAAGGCTTTTTTTAAGCTGAAAATTAATATCTGTTTATTTAAAAACAATGCAAATTCGCACGTGATCGTTCTTTCTAACCTCACATTTTGAATTCCATTGTCGCCATGTTTCTTAAAAGTGGATTAATACTTATATATATATATATATATATATATATATATATATATGTATATATATATATATATATGTGTGTGTGTGTGTGTGTGTGTGTGTGTGAATAAAAAGGAAAAACCTAAAAGAGTAAAAACAAAAATAAAATCAACGTTTCGTCCCTATTTCAGGGGACATCATCAGGATTTCTAGGCGAGGATTTACAGGAAGACGGTCATATATCCCATGCGAAAGAGGAGAAGTTCAGTTCTCTTTCTGATCTGGAGAGGAAAAATTTCATGATGAAAAGAGAATTTATATCTAGTGTGTGTGGAGGGGGGTCGGGTTATATACATATATGCATTTTTTTTTGTTTGTTTTTTTTTCATCATGAAATTTTTTCTCTCCAGAACAGAAAGAGAACTGAACTTCTCCTCTTTCGCATGTGATATATGACCGTCTTCCTGTAGATCCTCGCCTAGAAATCCTGATGATGTCCCCTGAAATAGGGACGAAACGTTGATTTTATTTTTGTTTTTACTCTTTTAGGTTTTTCCTTTTTATTCACACACACACACACACACACACACGCATATATATATATATATATATATATATATATATATATATATATATATATATATATATATATATATATATATATACAGTCTGGGAAACTGGGGGACGAGAAGGACTTCCAAAGTCTAGCAGTTCGAGGGATGAAGGTATAAGAGTAGAAGTATTTCCGGCATCTAGGGATCTCCACAGTGTAGAGGTGGGATCTTGCTATTTGGCGGAGATATATACGTCGAGGGGATACTAGTGCATTGAGTTCATCCGATTGCCTTCCATTAAAATACTTGTAAAACAGGTACAGGGATGCAACAGTGGTTGGAGTTTTGCAGACAGTGTGGTACTTATTAGATTGGTAACTATTTTTTGAATCCTATCTAGACGCGAAAGACAAGTGGCGGATGCATTAGTCCAGATGTGACAACAATACTCCATGCATGGTCGAATAGTGAGTGTGGATACTCTCATCTGTGAGTAATCTTCTAGCACGTTAAAAAGAGCCAATCTTCCTCGTAGAAGCATTGGCAACTGGGGCGTATGTCCCAAATTGATAGTTTAATTAATTTCGGACATATGGGTCGTTATTAAGTTAAAGTAATAATGATTAAAAATATTATTTAATATTTAAAAGAAATTTTAAGCCTATTTACTTTTTAAATAGCGACTGAGTCACATAATTTGCGGTAGCCATTTTGATTCTGGGAAATGAGTAAATACACAATCAGAGTTGTTACACAATTTTATCAATATTTTTTTTTTTATTACATTTTCACCCCAAACAAGGCGCATTGCCACTTTGGTGTAGGGAGCTACTATCAGGGGAAGCAAATACTGGGGCACTATGTTGGGATTTGGGCAGCAAGATGTCGGTTCACGTTGCACTTGAACTTCTGCATGTCAGTACAGTTAGGGAAGCAGGAACCTGGAATGGAATTCCCGAGTCTAGCGGTTCTTGGGAAGAAACTACTAGCATAGAAAGATCTTTTACATCTAGGGATCTCTACTGTGTGAGGGTGGGATTCAGCTGCCTGTCGGGTCTGTCGAGGGTGTCTACGTCGTGGGGGCACAAGTGTCTGCAGTTCGTCAGAGTATTCACCATTAAAATACTTGTAGAACAGGCAGAGGGATGCAACGTTTCGTCAATGGGACAGAGGCTGAAGCTTAGATGCCAGTTTAGGGACTATCAGATTGGCGACTCTTTTTTTAACCTTGTCTAGGAGCGAGAGACTAGTAGCAGGTGCACCAGCCCAAATGTGACAACAATACTCCATACATGGGCGAATGGTGGCCTTCTAGAGGTACACTATACTTTCAGGTGTCAGTAGTTTTCTAGCACGGTAGAGAGAGCCTACCTTTTTCGCAGCGGCCCTGGCAATGTTTTCAATATAAAGATAGAATTGATTTTATTAGATAAATCATTCCAGTTATATATTGCCGTCGTTTTTTAGCTACACATTCGGTTTTGTTTGTTTGTTTATTTGTTTGTTTGTTTGTTTGTTTGGAGAATTTTTTACGTACACAAATAGAATAAACAAACAAAAAAAAGTAATTCGCAATATTATTCGCCCATTTCTTTGGTTAAGGGTCAACACGTCTCATTTCACACCCTCCGCGACAAAATATAATCCCACAAAATTATTCTTTCACAATTCCCTACCCCTTTCTTTTCTTTTTTTTTTTTTTTTTTTTTTTTGAACTGCGATTGCCATTACACATCTCTCCTACCGTTTTTCCACATCTTTTAGCGGTAAATCACTACTCTACGGTGGCTTTATTCGTAATTTTCGCTCGATTAGCCGCTGGCGACAACAGCCCAAGCGGTAGGCGACCACAGCGCCGACTGGTAGAATTATAATGCACTGTGTAAGTTCGCCATTTTTGTTTTATTGAATTATTTGGCCGACTTGTCTTTCTTTATCCATTAGCCACCCTTTATCCTAAACCTCTTTCCGCCATTGCTGAAACGCTTCCTTCGTTTATCTAGGCCCTCTTATTATATATTGCCCCTCTCTCTCCCTCTCTCTCCCTCTCTCTCTCTCTCTCTCTCCCTCTCTCTCATGCACACACACTGTTTGTTTTTTATCCTCTCAATTCGCAGGGCTGACACAAGCGCTATCCCTGTCTCTTGTATGATTGATAAGGGAAAAGACGCTTGCCTGTGCCGCTAAACGAATTAATCGTAGGCGTGACCCCCCCCAGAGGGGTGTAGGTGGCTGAGTAGTGTTGGATTGGGGAGACTTTTTTGTGTTTTATTGTTGTTTTGTTAGACTGGCTCGAGCGAGGTGTAAAAATCTCGGGGAGCTATTTTGTTATCTACCCACCTACCCCCTCCCTGCAAATAATTGATCCGTACGGACAGGTTTCCTTCAACGCATCCATCTGACGCCCACACCCGAAACGGTTCAGAGGAAGAAAGATTATGGAGGGCAGAGAGAGAGAGAGAGAGAGACAGAGAGAGACAGAGAGAGAGACAGACAGACAGACAGAGAGAGAGACAGACAGACAGAGAGAGACTGGTGTCTCCTCAAGAGGCTGAAGGAGTGTGAACAGTAAGAGTTAAGGCAAGTTAGCGTGAGAAGAGGGACAACATGGTGCCCTTTTTTTGCAGCAAATTATATCAGCATTAAAAGTGACACATAAGTTTTTAGACTCGCCCACTGATACGGACGCTTTATTATACAGTGTGGCCCGCTTAAAAGTAGCCCAGAAAATGTAGTAGAGAGGAGGAACATTCTTTTATTATTTAAATTACCTGTAACAATGTTAAAATAATTTGTAGTATTATAAGGATGTTGGAAGTGCTTCCTGTGGATATCTATGCAGTTCTTGACACGTTTAACAGCGTTTGCAGATACCGCCTGATGATCTTCTCTGGAGATTTTCCTGATAGCAATGGTAATGTTCTCCTTTAGTTGGTCTACATCAGGGGCTCTACACAGGGGTCCACATGGACCCTAGGGGTCCATGGAATATTTCTGGGGGTCCACAGAATTATTATTATTACTTATTATCATAATTATTATAATTATTATAGTTGTTGTAGAATACTTTATTTGCATTAAATTAGTTTTCATTTAAAAATAAAGCTTAATTACATAATATTTCTTTGATTATTAAAACCTCAAAATTTATATTAGTGAAAAATAGAAGATTGTCTTATGGCCAATAGTTATGAAGGGGTCCACCAAGATAAAAAGAGAAAAGGGGTCCATAAGTAAAAAAAGGTTGAGAACCACTGGTCTCGATTGTGAGGATTATTTGCATAAACTTTTTGTTTTAAAGTCCTCCAAAGATACAGATCACATGAAGTCCGGGGAACGTGGTGGCCATACTTTGTTCATTGTTCTCTCATCCGTAAACATGTCATGAACTCATGTCAGTGATATGTGAGAAATGTGGTGCCATATAGCGCCATCTTATTGGGAAAAGAACTGCATTTTGTCTTGTGGTTTCAGTTGGCCGTTAAAGATCAGATATCGGGCTACTTTTAGTGGGCTACGCTGTATTATGCTTTTGGCTAAATATTATAGCAGTCTGTACAACTAATTAAAAAGTTCAGCTGTTGTTAAAACGATCGGGGTTCGATCTCAGTTTAAAGTAAATGCTTGTCTAATTATACCGGAGAACTGTGATACAGCGAAAAATCCAGTTAAAGAACATAAAAGGTGTCCCTGTCAAATGTAAATGACCATAACTCTAACATTTATTTTTTTTTATGTGGGACAAAATTTGTGCAAATCTCCTGCATTTTCAGAATAATTGTTTGTACAGTTCCCACACTGACATCAAACTGTGCACTTATTGTCTCTATAGACACACGACGGTCTTTATCCATGAAATTCTTTATTTGGCCAATCAACTCTGATGTCCTGTCTTCCTCACTCCGGCCACACCTCTCATTATACCTTACAAACTCCCTGCCATCCTTGAATCTCTTATGCCATTCAAAAAATGATGCTCAATTCATGCAAGATGGTCCAAAAGCAGTCTGAAGCATTCCATACGTTTCTGTGGCATTTTTTTTCCACGTTTAAAACAGAACGTTATTACATACCAATTTTTGAAAGTGTCCTTAAGTCTAGATTGCATTTTCGAAATTAATCAGCCGTGACAATCAAGCTTTAGTAGGGTGTATTCCAATTTCTGCTGTAGCTGTTCTTTCGAACAAGAAATCATAAAAATTAGTCAGTCATCTCATAAGATGTATAGCAATAACATACTGAATTTTCAAGGGTCTATGGCAATTTTAAATGTCTGTACAAAAAAAGTGTCCGGAAACTTATTGAAGGTACCTTGCACTTTTTGTAGAATAAACCAAACGCAAGGAAACAGTAGAAACAATGATGCTTCCAGCAATACGAGTATCCGTTTTTTTACTATTTTCCTTCTTGTACTAAAAGAATAAATTTATAAGACAACATTGAATTTTTTAGGAAACTTTGAACCTCCTCATTTTTACGCTTATCCCACGCTGCATCTTTTTAATCGATTTTAAACGACTACCGAATTTGCTTTAATCACTTATCCTTAATTCATTGATAAACTCAATTTTCCCTCCGTGCTTTCTGGGTTGACTAATATTGTTTCTTATTCAATCAAACTATCGATTTCCTCCTGACGAGATGATAGTTGAAAGGGCCTTTGAGAGTTTTCCGTCAATTTTGATTAAGAGTATTTATTTACTTACCTACACACACACACACACACACACACACACACACACACATATATATATATATATATATATATATATATATATATATATATATATATATATATATATATATATATATATATATGAGATTAAAATGAAGGCAGAGAGACCTAGAGGCTCGACGTTTCGCCCGTCTTATACGGGCTTTCTCAAGAGGGATGGTTAATGACAAAGAAAGCATCATAGGACGGGTGAGACGTCAAGCCTCTAGGTCTCTCCGTCTCCATTTTAATCTCATAACTTCGGATTTTATCCATTTTAATAATCATATATATATATATATATATATATATATATAAATATATATATATATATATATATATAACTACTTCATTTATTCACATAAATTTAATATACGAAAGTATAGATTTATGCGTAAACTTTAAGTATTTACTTCAAAAGTGCTCAATACGTAGGTAGAGCTAGTTAGTAATTTATAAAATATATATGGCGATTAAGCTACACTGAATATTCTGCGTTTCATCCACTTAAAGGATTCGTCAGACTTAAGCTTGACGAATCCTATAAGTGGATGAAACGTAGAATATTCAGTGTAGCTTAATCGCATTATATATTTTATAAATTACTATATATATATATATATATATATATATATATATATATATATATATATATATATATATATATATATATATACAATTTCTAAGTTATGAGGTGTTTATGAGGCATAAAAATGATATTTTTTTTTAAATTTTATTTTTATATTTCAAGCGGTCTTCCGCTCTTGATCACAAAAAAAGGAACGAAATAAAAATGTAAGATGTTGGGAAAAAAAAAAGCTGGAAATTACTATTGGGGCAACAATGTTCGACCGAATTCACGTGAATTCTTTTTTTATCGTTTGTGGAAGAGGCATTTTGATCGTTTTTTTTTATTGTTTAAAATTTACAACGCATTAGCGTTCATTTCAACCGGCAATAAAGAAGACGCAATTGATTTCAGTATGTATAATACATGTTTAAGAACTGAAATAAATGTGTAGAACAATAAAGATATTATCTATATATTAATACGATAGCGTGTGTTCTTTTCTGTGTCACGCTTACATCCGGGTCGTTTAATTATCTTCTATTTCTTGTCAAAAATAATTTTACCAAGAATTCTTCATAAGTTTTGGGTCCGGTTCCAATTATAGCTGATGGCACTTAAATCATCTTTTTTTTTTTTTCTTTAATAATTTTATCAAGAATTCTTCATAAGTTTTGTTTTCGGTTTCGATTATGGCTGAAGGAACTCAAGTTATATATATAGTGGGAGAACTGCCGACTGTCAACACGACGGTTCTAGGTTCAATCCTTGGCTTGGGAGAGATGCTAGTCTAGCGGCACTGATGAGTTGTGATACAACGAAACAGGACTGTATGTCGATGACTATATATATATATATATATATATATATATATATATATATATATATATATATATATATATATATATATATCATAAGGTTTTATTTCGGTTTCGATACAAGCTAATGAACCCCAAATCATATGTGTGTTTTTTTTTTAATTTTTGAAATCGCAACTTTATAAAATATAAAAATCGAAAAAAAAAATTAACTATAATGAGAAATCTGCAAGAATTAAAATATCATATTTAAGCGTACTTTACGACCGGGCTAAATCGTATATATATATGTTTCTGTAGAAATATATTTTCTTATAAGATATATCAATCCTTATTTAAGAAGTTCAATGTAATTACAGAGCAATATAGAGAATAAATGACAAAAAGTTATATTCCAAAATTCATTATATTGACCATCTTATAATTTATTCCTATATAAATCAGTTGACTTATACAATTCTTGGCAGTATCTGTTTCGTAGCGCACAATCAATCACTTAATTATTATATCAATCAGTGAATCTATTATGCCCTTAACTCATCAGAAGAAATAGCAACAATGAATCTGTCAAAACGAAATGAAGTGTGATTTCACATGATTAAAATCCGAAAATTGGAAGAGAAGCTGCAATGCGTTACGAAACAGATACTGTCAAGAATTGTATAAGTCAACTGAATTAAATGAATAAATTATAAGATGGTCAACATCATGAATTTCGGAATATACCTTTTTGTAATTTATTCTCTCTCTCTCTCTCTCTCTCTCTCTCTCTCTATATATATATATATATATATATATATATATATATATATATATATATATATATATAGAGAGAGAGAGAGAGAGAGAGAGAGAAATAAAAAGGAACAAACCGTATTATGTGTTCATCAATGTTTCGTCTTTATTTCGAGACTTCCTCTGGATGAATGAGATTAAGATGGCTTTCCTTTTTATTTCTCTATTTTGTCGGAATACTATTTCCATTATTTTCGCGATAACTCTTGGGTGTGTCCCAGGGGCTCTTTTAGGGCTAATAAAAACAAAAACACTCTATTTTTGGGACTATTTTACCATAGTTGCCCAAAATTTTCTGTGTATATCTATTTAGCAGTTTTGCATGGTGCTAAACTCAAATTTAAATATTTTCTTGGAGATTGGGGCGGGCTAAATGGGATGGGGACTTAGCCATTTCTTTTTTTTTTTTTTTTTTTTTTGCATGGTGCAAAACTCAAATTTACATATGTTAAGGCCTTAAACTGCACCATTTATTCATTTTCACAAGGATTTGACGTCCCCCTGGGGCGTTTGGGGCTAAATGGAGGGGGAAGAGCAAATGCTGAACTTAGTCATTTTTTTTTTCCTCGTTCACTGTGCACTTACGGGGGACCATGCATACTTCACTTGTTTTTTAATTGTAATTTTTTTTTACTTACAAATATGCCAAATTATTTCAGGACACCCTGTATATAACAATGATTGCTTATGTAATTTTTTTTTTGGGGGGGGGGGCGGTATTTTTCTTTTTATACTTATTGTTTTTTTTTCTTTTTATTCTTTTTTCTTTATCTTGCTCTTCTTCTTTTTCCTCCCTCTACTTCATCTTTTTATTTGTTCTCGTTATTGTTGTTTCTTTTTTATTTTCCTTCTTTCCTTTGTTCTTCTACCAATGTTTAACGACCATTATCAGCATTTCATCCGACCTTCCCTACATCATCATAATTGTCGTCTTCCTCTTCTCTCAGCTATTATCATTAGAATCATCAATTTTCTTCGATTCTATTTTTCATCATTATTGACAATTTTTTTCTTTTCCTTCGTAGATTATCATTATCCTCATCATTCTGTTACCGTATCTATGGTTACCTTTCCTGTTTCCATAGATCATCGCTGTAATCATCAATTATCTATTCTTATAGTATCAAAGCTCTGTTTCAATCTGTTTATCTATCTATCTATCTATCTATCTATCTACCTCTCTCTCTCTCTCTCTCTATATATATATATATATATATATATATATATATATATATATATATATATATCCCTATCTATTTATCTATCTATCTATCTATCTATCTATCTATCTATCTATCTATCAGTCTCTCGGTCTGTGTCTGTCTGTCTATCTGTTTATCTATCTACCAATCTGTCTGTCTATCTATCTATCTATCTATCTCTCTCTCTCTCTATATATATATATATATATATATATATATATCCATCCATCCATCTATCTATCTATCTATCCATCTATCTATCTATCTATCTATCTATTTATTTATTTATTTATCTATCTATATATCTATTAGTCTGTTTGTCTATCTGCCAGTCTCTCTGTTTCTCTGTCTATCTATCTATCTATCTATCTATCTATCTTATACGAATTAAAGTCTGTGGAACTTGCTTACTTGTTTCCTTGTTTATATCTTGCTTGCTTCCGTGTCACCGTAGACAGTGGATGACATCAGAAAAGAAGAACACCGTAAATAAAGCAAAAAATATGAAATAAGCAATGGGAGTGGATGGCATAAATAATTAGAGAGGAAAGAACGAGGTTGAAAGGAAAAATAGGAGGAGAATGAAATAGACAGTGGAAAAGTGGATGAAAAATTCGAATGATTTATATATATATATATATATATATATATATATATATATATATATATATATATATATATATATATAAGCCTGAAGAGTCCTAGAGCGGATGAAACGCGGAATATTCAGTGTAGCTTAATCGCCATATATATTTTATAACTTACTAACTAGCTCTACCTACGTATTGAGCACTTTTGAAGTATATACTTAAAGTTTACGCATAAATCTATACTTTCGTATATTAATTTTATGTGAGTAAATTAAGTAGTTATATATATATATATATATATATATGCATGTATGTATGCATGTGCATATATATATTTATATATATATATATATATATATATATATATATATAAGTGTGTATATGCATATTATTTATATATGAAATTATTTACTATTCACTTAAAGTATACATCATCGTTTTCTAAATTGTATATATATATATGCAGATATATATATATATGTATATGCGTGTGTGTATATATACATATGTATGTATATATATGCATATATAGATACATATATATGCATATATATAAGTATATTCAAATGTTTAATAAATAAAAAATGACATATATATAATTTTTATTTATTCTTAAAGATTTGAATATTTTATTCAAACATTTATACGTTTTTAAGTTATCCACGGACACATGTTTCTGAGTATTACCCGTCTTCAGCCTGACTAAACTTTTTACAAGGCTCGAACTCATCACATCTCGATAAGTAGTTTGATGTTTTAGCAGAAGACCACGGTACCACGTTAAATTTCATGCATGATTTTTATAGCTTTTAAATGTAAGATTATTGATTTATTTTTTTATTATCGATTCTTATCATCGATTATTAGCGAGTGTTATTTAATTGGTACGTTCACCGGAACGTTTTGAGAGAGTTACCTGCCCTTTGTTTATATTCGAGTCGCTCTCATTTTGAGACGTTTTTTGCTATTATTATTATTATTATTATTATTGTTGTTATTATTGTTGTTATTATTGTTGTTGTTGTTATTATTATTATTATTATTAATATTATTATTATTATTATTATTATTATTATTATTATTAATATTATTATTATTATTATTATTATTATTATTAATATTATTATTATTATTATTATTATGATGATGATACTGATCCAACTGGTTAAAGGTTTTCTTCTTTTTTTTCATCATCATCATCATCATCATCATCATCATCATCATCATCATCATCATCCATATTAAAATAACTGCTCACACACGCGCACTCGCGCGTTATTTCTCTCCCGCGCCTTGTATTTATTTAATCATAAAAATCTGTTATTCTTATTCATTCCGCCATAACCAATTCATCTGAAATGGTTTCTAATTGTTTGTTATTGATAAAACGAAAAATCCAACAAAATAAATATTTAAAAAAAAATGTTACTCCCCCCTTCCCCCGGACACACACGTGCCAAATCCGAATTACAAAGAACGAAAGGAAATTTGAAAAAAAAAATGCATGAGACAAGAATTTCATAAACCTTTCAACTTTTGTAACAATCAAATCTTAAATGAAAGATCAAATCTATAGAAGGGGTCTTATAAAAAGGCGTCAAAGAAAACAGAAAAGAAACGAAATTACCCTCCTTTTTAACCACGCCTTATTTAATTTTCATTAGAAGTATCAAAATATTGAAAAGGCGTTGAAGTCAATGTATCGTTTTCAATACACTAAATTTTGACGAATCAAAAACTATTTGAAAATTGATATAAATATTAAAAACAAAATTAAAATGAAACGAAAAGCGAAAAAATCTCATAAAAATGAAAAGTTTTAAGAGATATTCTAAAAGAGAAAAAAATTTCAATGTATCACCAAATCACCAAATCAATTGTTTCATTATAGTTTTTTTTTTCAGTTTGTTTTAATTTGTTTAGTTTTTAAAATAAAGTATTTTTTTTTATTTTATATGATAGTTTTTTTTTGTTTTTCTCATCTTTATAATTTTTCTTTTTTTGTGTTTTTTTTCTATATTTTTGTAGTTTTATTTTTTCTTTTTTTTGTATTTTTATTTTTCTGTATTTTTGTTTTTTATTTTTTCTATTTTTTGAATTTTTATTTTTTCTGTTTTTTGTATTTTTATTTTTTATTTTTTTGTATTTTTTATTTTTCCTGTTTTTTTTGTATTTTTATTTTTCCTGTTTTTTTTATTATATTCTAATTTTGTCTGTGTTTTTGTATTTTTATATTTCTGTATTTTTGTTATTTTATTTTTTCTGTTTTTTGTATTTTTATTTTTCCTGTTTTTTTTTTGTATTTTTATTTTTTCTGCTATTTTTGTCATATTTTTATTATTCCAGTTTTTTTTTATATATTTTTATTTTTCATTTCTCTCATCTTTTTATTTTTCATTTCTCTCATCTTTTTATTTTTCATTTTTCTCATCTTTTTATTTTTCATTTTTGCCATCTTTTTATTTTTCCTCTTTTTTTTTCTTGTTTTTTAGTATTTTTCTTTTTCTTGCTCTTTTGTCATATTTTTAGCACTCCAGC
>NC_136498.1:128237700-128242700 GCF_053919585.1 Euprymna scolopes
GTAACAATAAATTTTTATGTAATAATTGGTGTTTTATTGGATGGGCACGGAAGTTATTAAGTGATGTGTTTTTATAAAACTTCTTAGGCTATTAAAATTCATTATTCTATCTTTATATATATATATATATATATATATATATATATGAACAAATGATTAATAAAACATGTTAAAAGACATCTTGAAAAAGAGTTAAAAACATATTTAATTTTAAAAAGGAAACACAAGATAAATGGATAGTCCTTTAACCGCGGAGTTTCGAAGAAATACTCTCCTTCTCATCAGAGGGCAGGAATTAGCAAAATGCGGGATCAGATTTTGCATGTAAAAGTATTTAATGAAACCACAAGTAAGTCACAGATCTTACTTGGTTAAAAAAAAGGGGTGAGGTAAGGGGAATAGGCGGTAAAAGAAAAATGATAAAAAGATTTCACATGAATGGATAGTTACTTGTAAATATTAACTCTTTAATATTTATAATATATTTTAAGTTTACCATTTTGATTACCTTGGTAAACTTATTGTAATTTTTATTTATATATATATATATATATATATATATATATATATATATATATATATATATATATATAAATTCGTTTTTCTTTTGTGTGTATTGATATTCATATTAAAAAACCCCTTTTCTATTTATTTAAAAAGAAAATACAATTTTCTTATATATGTGTTGTGGAAATGCATTCACTAGCAAAAGATCTAGCTAATTTTCATATTCCTTTAAACATTTATTTTAATTAATTCCCTATTAGTTTTTTCGGGTTTCTTATGAGATGATCATCTGGAGTTAACTATTACGTGTAATTATATTCATGCAGATATTCTACATGATTTATACTTGCATAATATTTGCGTAAAATCTTTACAGTAAACAAAAAATTGTTTCCATATATATTTATGGATACGTATATATTTTTGTTTAATCTATTAGTCTATCTATCTTCCGTATATGTGAACGTGTCTGTGTGTCTGTCTGTGTACATTTCCCTATGCAATAACTCTGTCAATTTTTAGTCTACAGACTCAACATTTGATATACAGGGTACTGAGATTTGGGAAAATCTATGTGATCGATTTTTGGCCAGAAATTTGGCTTTTAAGGGGTCAAAGTTAAAAAATTTGACTTTTGAGAACTCTACCAACCTCCTCCGACAATTTGGGGTCTAAACACTTGAAATTTTAAATATAGATTCATTGGACATGGATCTAAATTAATAGCTGAATATGAGCTCCAAATAATAAATGTTAAGGGGTCAAAGTTAAAACAATTGACCGTTTTTTTGTTTTTTGTTTGCTCAGCATACACCTCCAAACACCCGGGCAACGCCGGGCACCCATGCTAGTATATATATATATATATATATATATATATATATATATATATATATATATATATTTCAAATAGTAATCTACGTACGTGCATGTTTTGGGGCCTACTGTTTTAAAAATAAATTAATTAATAAATAAAAATATTATTTGTTTACGTACAAAATAAAAAAAAATGGGCAATTTCTAAAAATAAAAAAAAAAAAAAAAACATCCGATCTTCAAGGTGAATATGATAACCTCAAAAAACGTTTTAAAAAAAAAACAACAACAAACAACGTATATATATATATCTATATATCTTTAAAAGTGAACGTGTCTGTCTGTCTGTCTGTCTGTCTGTGTGTCTGTGTGTCTGTCTGTCTGTGTACATTTCCCTACGCAATAACTCTGTCAATTTTTAGTCTATAGACTCGAAATTTGAAATACCGGGTACTGAGATTTGGGAAAATCGATGTGACGGGTGTCAGCCAGAAATTTGGCTGTTAAGGGGTCAAATTTCAACGATTTGACCTTTAAGAACTCTACCAAACTCCTCCGACAATTTTGGGTCTAGACACTTGAAATTTTAGATATAGGTTCCTTGAACCTGGATCTAACTTAATAAAGTGATTTGAGCCCGAAACAATAAATTTTAAGGGGTCATAATAGGGGTCAAAGTTTTAAAAAATTGACCATTTTTTTTGTTTTTTTGCTTTTTTTGCACAGCATACACCTCCAAACACCCGAGCAACGCCGGGCACCCCTGCTAGTATATATATATATATATATATATATATATATATATATATATATATATATATATATATATATATATATATAGGTTTTATTTCAGTTTCGATTCAAGCTAATGCACGTCCTATGGATATTTTTTAAATCGCAACTTTATAATGTACAAAAATCGATAGAACATTAATTCTATAATAATATATACGAAATCTACAAGAATTAAAATATCATATTTAAGCGTACTTTACGGCCGGGCTTTGCTGGGCGCTCGTGCTAGCTTAAATAAACACGTTTGCAGTTTTAACAAAAAAAGCTACACTGAATATCTACAGAATTACAACATCAATATATTACATATGTATGAGTCATCTGTGGAATTTCCACAGGTCCCGTTAATAATAATAATAATAATAATAAGAAGAAGAAGAAGAAGAAGAAGAAGAAGAAGAAGAAATAAATAAGTGAATTAATAATCATTATAAAAACAAAACCTTAGCTATTTATTGTCAAAATTATTTGAAAATGTAAAACTTATAAAAATAAACAAAAAAATTAAAGATAGTTTTAAGTTTTAACACCACAGCAATTCGTTAATATAATTATTATATTATATTATTTTTATATTTACTGATTTATTTAATTGTGTTAAATTAACGAGAGTAACTAAAAATATAATAAAATATTACCTTAAAAAAGAAAGAAAAGAAAGAAAGAAAAAAGAAAGAAAGAGAATATAATGGCGGTTGAAGCAGAGATGGTAGGAGATGTGACTAGATTTAGGCTTCCATGTATTACGTCACAATTAAGACTGCTTCATGAACAAGCTCCTCCCACCTCTCGTTGAAACAACAGAAGGAATACGCAGTGCTGTAGAAATAGAGAGGAGGGGCGGGCAGGGGCAAAAAATGCACAATTAAAAGAATCATGTTTCCATGTCAACCAATCAAACCGTCAAGATTGGTAGTTTGTGACGTGTCACGTGTAAGGTGTATCGACGGGGAATTTCATCACTCGCGTCTATAGATGCGCCTTAGTTAATATCGCAACACGCTACTAACCAGTTAGATTACTTCAACAATTTTTCTATTTATAATATATGCTACACATTTTTAACGAAAAAACTTGCACAGATAAACATTCTGAAACAACTATTGTATAAATTTTATAACTTATAAAATTGAATTTTTGTGTTTAAATGTTCATTATAAAATATTTTCAAGATTTATTAGATAAATCCAAATTTTTCTAGCGAAATTAAAACATTTATAATGAGTTAGGAACTATGAAAAAAATGAATAACTTTTACATGTATATTTATATATATATATATATATATATATATGTATATATATATATATATATATATATGTATATATATATATATATATATATATATATATATATATATATATATATATACGCAGACACACGCGCGCACACGGGCGCACATGCGCGCACACGCACACAAACACACACACACATATATATATATATATACATATATAAATTATATATATATGTATATATATATATATATATATATATATATATATATATATATATATATATATGTATAAATTCTAATTGTCTTTATGTAAATAGTTATATCTTACTACGATATGCAGACCGTTTCGATCGTTATTGATCTCATCAGGAAAGAAAAAATTAGAAAATTAAAAATATAAAAAAGAATGGATCTTATCCTCAGATGAAAGTACTTACTAAAATTATGTTCATATATATTTTTAATATATATATGTGTGTGTGTGTGTGTGTGTGTGTGTGTGTGTGTGTGTGTGTGTGTGTGTGTGTGTGTGTGTGTGTGTGGTCATCCATCCACATACTATCTGTTTCAATGTATCACAATTCATGATGTTGTCCAGGTGTGGTAGAAAATAGTATCCAACTCACGATAGCAGTATCAGTGAGACAGTCAGATTATATATATATATATATATATATATATATATATATATATATATATATATATATATATATATATATATATACAAATAAAAATTTATATATATATATATATACAAATAAAAATTCACATATATATATATATATATATATACAAATAAAAATTCACATATATATATATGTATACAAATAAAAATTCATATATATATACATATAAAAATACATATATATATAATATATATACATATACATATAAAATACATATATATATACATATATATACATATACGTATAAAAACATATATATATACATATATATATATGCATATACATATAAAAATACACACACACACACACACACACACACACACACATATATATATATATATATATATATATATATATATATATATATATATATATATATATATATATATATATATATGTACCTAGTATGGAGCTATCTAGAACTTGTATTATTTATTTATATATTTGAATATTAACTAAATTTGTAAAACATATATATTGATACATGTATATTTATTTCTATATACACATGTATATTTATATATTTATATGCATGTTTAATTATAACTTTATATATATGTATATTTATATCTTTATATATATGTACGTGCGATTTTTATCCTCTTTAATTAAATCGTTATAAAAATTAAACATGTAAAAATGAAAATTTATTCTAAAAATTTTTTTATGTTTTTTTATTTCGTTTTTTTCTTAATCAGTTCTTGCCCTCGCTATTTTTTTTATTTGTTTTTATCCAATATTTTTTGTATTTTTATTTTTTATTTAAATTAGTAAATACTTTTGTCAATATTATTTTTACTGCCTTCCAATGTTCAGTACTTTTTAGAACCAATTAACGCTCAGATTTTGGGGTCACGATTTCGAATCTCGCTAGGTCCAGCCACGCTAATTCATTAAATAATGATAAAACACTGTTTTGTTTGTTTGTTTGTTTGTTTGTTTGTTTTCACTATGAAGTC
>NC_136498.1:128247700-128265200 GCF_053919585.1 Euprymna scolopes
ATGGAATGGCTCATCAAGAACTTATTTACGTTAGACTTGAAGACAACCATATTGTAGTCAGCTGGAAAGCAGGAAAACGGAAGTTAATTCCACAGGCGTGCAGTTCTAAGAAAGAAGCTTTGTTCATGGAATCTACGTTTAGGTTTAGGCACAGATAAAGAGTGGGGGGAATTATTGATAGTGTTTTCAGCTAGACGAGTGTTTCTTGTGAAAGTTAGGCGAGGGGGGATCATAGACTGAGCTCAGTCGAACACTGTCCATGAAAATAACGATACATCAGAGACAAACTCGCGACAAACTCGCAATATCTCTTCTGTGAGACATCTCCTACGAGGCTACGAAGTCTATTTTGAACTCTATCAAGGCAGGACAAGTCCTTTCTAGCAGCTCCTGTCCTTGTCCACACATTTCAAACCTTCACTAATGAATTAAACTCAAACAATAATAATTCCATTTCTAAACGTTCTCATAGACCCCAGCAAAGTTGAATTTATTTCTTTTTCGTGTAAAAAGACGGTTGCACCCAATTCCTGTATTTTAAACTTCAAAAGTGAATGTCCCTACCGATACAAGACCGCAATTATAAAAAAAAATCTTATTAATCGAGCCAAATTGATCTACAAAAATATTTTACAGCGAATTAAAGAATATCAAACAGGTCTAAATTAAAAACTAATTCCCCAATTTATCAGTAGATAAGCAAATTAAATTAAAAATTAGAAACCTAGACCAAACTAATAATAACCAAGTTAAGAATCCCCACCCGATCAATGTATACTATCGCACCCAGCTACACCACAACTTTAAATCCGTTGAAAAGGTAGTAAAAAATATAATACATCGATATATATATATCGCCAGTCAATAATAATAAGATCCGATTTATCATTTACTATAAGAGATTAACAACTGCTTATCTTATAATTAAAAACAACACTTCCCGGACAACAAAATCAATCGATGAAAGCAATGTAGTCTATCAATTCAAATGCCCCTTGGGAGAATGCATCTCCAACACCAATAGCTACTTTGGATACACGACTAATACATTGTCCACACGATTGACCCTACACCTTACGGATACAAACTCAATTTCCCAACACCTAAAACAAAATGGCTGCCCACATTCTCGGTTTAGAAAGATCCTAGTGGAAAATACAGAAATCCTCCATATGGATTCAAACGTTAAAAGATTAAAAATATTGGAAGCACTTTATATAAAATCTAAAAATAAAACATATGTAAATGTTGAAAAAAGTAGTAATAGTCTGAAGTGCCTTGTTACATGACAATCCAATATATATATATATATATATATATATATATATATATATATATATATATATATATATATATATATATATATAATGGCTAAATACAGACCGAATACGTGATGATTTAAAAAAAAAAAAGAAGCAAAATAAAGGTTAGCTAACAAGGTTTCATTGCTCGCTCAACAGAGCTAAATCGAAGAAAATACGAGTTAAAAAAAAAAAGTTATGAATATGGCGGGGGGAGGAAAAAACGAAAAATAAACGGGGGAAAAATTACATAGAGACTAAATTAAGTTCTAAAAGATTTTCTTTTTGCTTGCAAAGAGAAGGTCTCAAAGACTTAATAAAAATAGTCTCTAGAATTTTTAAATGATAAGGAGAGTGCGACTTACTCAAGATTGCAAACATGTCAGCATTGAAATTCGTGGCACACGCATGGTTATTAATAAGGTGCTTGCAAATCACTCTCTCTCTCTCTCTATATATATATATATATATATATATATATATATATATATATGTGTGTGTGTGTGTGTGTGTGTGTGTACACATATAGTTGCGTGTATATCTGTATATATTTATTATAATGTAAAGTTATAAATAATTAATTTAAAAAAATGTATATCCTATACCACATTCTAAATCACACTTTTAAAACCATTCTACATTTTTTAGCCACGTTTCTAACACGTTATATATATATATATATATATATATATATATATATATATATATATATATATATATATATATATATGTATATTAAGTAATGTGATCGATAATTATTTAAAATTTAAAAATCAAATTATAATTAAATTAAAAATCCGTTTCATAAGAAGGAACAACAATAAAATCAATTATCTGTAGTTCCTGATTTCAAATAGCGAAAAATTAAAAGGTAAATTTCTATATATTTTTACGTATATACCTGTATATCTTTGTATATGTATATATGTGTCTATTTTTTTCATATATATGAATGTATATATTTGTAATGTTGTACTTAAAGCAAACTTATAATTTAAATTCAAATCTATATTTTACTCTATTTCTATTCTTTTCTATCTCTAACCCATATTAATTTTCTTATAAATTTTAAATCCAGACCTTTTATTTCAATTTTTTTCAGATACATCTGCCTTACTTTTAATGCTAGGTTCATTTATGGTGTCTTTTAAATTTAATAAAAACCCTTCAAATTTTGCTGACGAGGAGACCTTGCTTATTAAAAAACTATATGTAATTATTGTACGTAACTTGATGTCTACCACAATAAAAAGCATTGTTTTCCGAAACGATCGTACAGATAATTAATTTTGTTGTTGTTCCTTCTTATGAAACGGATTTTTAATTTAATTATAATTTGATTTTTAAATTTTAAATTATAAATCACATTACTTAATATTGAATTAGCTCTAGGATATTTACCTATCGAGCTTATTATATATCTAAATTACAACGAGCACTTTCTCTTTCCTGTATTTTAATTAAAGTAGTAATTTCACTGTTACATTGAAATACACTCAGCTCTTTAGACTATTGCTCTAATCTCCTTTAAATTATATATATATATATATATATATATATATATATATATATATACATGCATGTGTGTATGTATATATATGTATATATATACGTACACACACACATATATATATGCATGCATGTATGTATATGTGTGTATGTATATATATATATGTATATATATACACACACGCATATATATATATATATTTGCATGTATGTATATGTGTGTATGTATATATATATGAATGTATATATACACACACGCATATATATATATGAATGTATGTATATGTGTGTGTATGTATGTATATATATGTATGTACGTATATATACACACACGCATATATATGCATGTATGTATGTATATGTGTGTATGTATATATATATGTATATATATGTATACACACACGCATATATATATGCATGTATGTATATGTGTGTATATATATGTATGTATGTATATATATACACACACGCATATATATATATATGTATATATATGTATATATACACGAGACGCTTCACTAGTTCAAGAAATTTAAATATAATTTTAACTGAAATATATAAAAGTATCCAGATTTTAAACAAACAATAATAATAATTACCTGAAGATGACTGATGAAACTCAGTCGAATGTACTTGCAAAGAGCAAAAAAATGGACCAAGGCAACTATGGAACTTGGAAGTTTCTTACACAAATTCAAACAAGAAATTAAAAGAAAAATCGAAAAATACAAAGAATGTTTATTAAGCAAGACTATTCCGTGCTATTTAACAATACTTGTCTGAAAGCTACACAGAAAATTCCGCGTTTCTTATGCCTGAGGAATCCTAGGTTGATGAAACGCGGAATATACTGTGTAGCTTAATCGCCATATATATTATATAACTTACTATCTAGCTCTACATACGTATTGAGCACTGTTGAAGTAAATGCTTAAAGTTTACGCATAAATTTATACTTTCGTATATTAATTTATGTTACTAAACGGAGTATTTATATATATATATATATATATATATATATATATATATATATATATATATATATATATATATATATATATATATATATATATTAAGTAATGTGATTTATAATTTAAAAGTTTTAAATTTTTTTTTTTAAATTTAACAATCAAAATTTAATTAAATTAAAAATCAGTTTCATAAGAAGGAACAACAACAAAGTCAATTATCTGTACGATCGTTTCGGAAATCCGTGCTTTTTATTTGTGGTATACATGAAGTCACGTAGAATAATTATACATAGTTTTTTTGGTAAGCACGGTCTCCTCATCAGCAAATTTAGGAGGATTTCTATTGAATTGAAAAGACACCAAAAATAAACCTAGCATTAAAAGTAAGGCAGATGAATCTGAAAAATTGAAGTAAAAGGTTTGGATATAAAATTTATAAGAAAATTAATAAGAAAATTTGTATAGGTTAGAGATAGAAATGAGTAGAAAAAATATATATATTTTTGAATTTACATAATAAATTTGATTTAAAAATATATAGATATATAATTACCTTTTGGTTTTTCTTTTTTTGAAATCAGGAACTGTATTTAAAGTAGTCATTTAGATGTTTGCTATAGCTTTTTATTTTATTGAATGATGAATTTTAAAAGGGCGACGCTCGTGCAGTAAATTGTTTCCGTTAGCGTATTTTGATTTAGAGACGCTACAGTTAATATCTATAGAGAGAGAGTTTTTTTTTTTTTTTTTTTTTTTTTGCAAGTTTTTAAGGGGAGATAATTGTCATGGCTTTATTTATTATTTGATTTACGAGTCTAAGGGCGGTAATTGGTTTAACTTAATTTATTAATAAAAAAAAAAAATCTATTTTTACTAATGAGTAATTTTTAATAATTTAAGGTGGTTTATATTTATTAAATTTAAACCAACGTTTATGATTACACGATAGAAGCTCGTGTCTTGAATTTACTAGTTTGGTTGTGCTTTTTATATCTTCATATTTTAAAATTTTTAGGGTTTCTTTCGTACATAATGTATTCCAAAAATTTTTAGGGTTTCTTTTGTACATAACGTATTCCAAAAACCTAGAAACAAACATAGCTAGAGAATTTTTTAAAATATTAGATAAGAACTTTAAATCCCCCCATAGATATAATAAGATTTTCAATAAGAACACAATTAAAGTCTCTTACTCTACTATGCCTAACCTTCATCAGAAAATAATTAGCTCTAATAATAATAAAATTAATAAACTACAAAATGCAACTATACAAAATACATCGGACTGTAACTGTAGAAGAAAAAATAAATGTCCCCTACAAGGCTCATGTAAAATTAAAAATGTTATCTATAGCTGCACAGTATCAAAAACTCCAAATATACAAGAACCTATCAACAGCCATAACTCAACTACCAGATTAAATAATAACACCAACTTAAATCAATCTACCGATCAATTATTAACCAACCCACCACATTATAATCCAACAATAGACCTAACGGAAAATAATCATAATAATCAAGAGGTAATATATATTGGTTCCACATCTGGCCCAATAAAACATAGAATTTCAACGCACAAACATTCTTTTAAAAATAACTCTCTATCAAACCAAACTACTCTATCCAACTATATTTGGCAACTAAAAAATAGCAATATTTCTTTCAACTTAAAATGGCAAATAATTGAGACTTGCAAATCATATAAACCAGGAGATAAATTTTGTACATTATGTACAAAAGAAACCCTAAAAATTTTAAAATATGAAGATATAAAAAGCACAACCAAACTAGTAAATTCAAGACACGAGCTTCTATCGTGTAATCATAAACGTTGGTTTAAATTTAATAAATATAAACCACCTTAAATTATTAAAAATTACTCATTAGTAAAAATAGATTTTTTTTTTTTTTATTAATAAATTAAGTTAAACCAATTACCGCCCTTAGACTCGTAAATCAAATAATAAATAAAGCCATGACAATTATCTCCCCTTAAAAACTTGCAAAAAAAAAAAAAAAAAAAAAAAAACTCTCTCTCTATAGATATTAACTGTAGCGTCTCTAAATCAAAATACGCTAACGGAAACAATTTACTGCACGAGCGTCGCCCTTTTAAAATTCATCATTCAATAAAATAAAAAGCTATAGCAAACATCTAAATGACTACTTTAAATACAGTTCCTGATTTCAAAAAAAGAAAAACCAAAAGGTAATTATATATCTATATATTTTTAAATCAAATTTATTATGTAAATTCAAAAATATATATTTTTTTTCTACTCATTTCTATCTCTAACCTATACAAATTTTCTTATTAATTTTCTTATAAATTTTATATCCAAACCTTTTACTTCAATTTTTCAGATTCATCTGCCTTACTTTTAATGCTAGGTTTATTTTTGGTGTCTTTTCAATTCAATAGAAATCCTCCTAAATTTGCTGATGAGGAGACCGTGCTTACCAAAAAAACTATGTATAATTATTCTACGTGACTTCATGTATACCACAAATAAAAAGCACGGATTTCCGAAACGATCGTACAGATAATTGACTTTGTTGTTGTTCCTTCTTATGAAACTGATTTTTAATTTAATTAAATTTTGATTGTTAAATTTAAAAAAAAAATTTTAAACTTTTAAATTATAAATCACATTACTTAATATTGAATTAGCTCTAGGACATTTAACTATCGAGCTTATTATATATCTAAATTACAACGAGCATTTCCTGTATTTTAATTAAACTAGTAATTTCACTATTACATTAAAATACACTTAGCTCTTTAGACTATTATTCTAATCTCCTTTAAATTATATATATATATATATATATATATATATATATATATATATATATATATGAAAATATTCTGCGTCTTGCATTTATGCAAACATCGTTAAACATTTCAGAATTCTTCTGTTTGAGAATGCGTTTTTATTTTATTTTTCTAATGATCTATTTCATCGAAGTCGAAAAAATGTTAAATATGTTTCATATATATCACGAACGTTTTAAATTCTTCGTCGAATCATCTTCAGATAACAAATACAAATGAAGAAAAAACGCTAGAAAGAAAACAAAACGTGCACGTGAAGTTGTCTGACACACACACACACACACACATACACACACAAACACACACACACATACACAAAAAAAAAAAAAAAGACGAAACAATTTCAGGATAGGCATTAATAATTTCAATTCCTGAACGCCGCGTTTATTACCACTAGTTAATGAGTGTTAAAAAAGATCTTGGATTTACTTTCCGCACTCGCGTAACTCTCGTTTCTCTGTTTTGTCCTTTAGTCCTCACATTTAAGGCGCGAAGTTTCTGGCAAATTTGCTTTTATAGGCTGGGCCTTTCTTCTTGTGCGGTGATAAAACTTCTCAAATGCACTTATGATGTTAGGTGGTATAAAAGTGTTAACTTTGGTCAAAATCAGACTTACTTCTTTTATTGGATTTTTTTTTTTCGATTTTCAATACTTATTAGATGCATTCCTGTACAAATCCTATGTAAGAACCCTCCCAGATACATCAAGAATACTTTCGTGTGAAATGTCACAAAAATCGACCCAGCCATTTCCGAGTCCATATGGAACGAACTAACACACACGCACATACAAAGTTTCTTTTTATACAATAGATAGATATGTGTGTGTGTCTATGTGTGTGTCTGTGTGTATGTGTGTGTCTGTGTGTGTCTGTGTCTATGTGTGTACACAATATACGATTAAATTTCCCTCCCTTTCTCTCTCTCTCTCTCTCTCTCTCTCTCTCTCTCTCTCTCTCTCTCGCCCGCTCGCCCGCCCGCCCTCAAATACTTTTCGCCTACTCCTGTGACTCCCCCACCCCTCCTACGTGAACATCCACTGTTAAAGCTAATTTCGCTGATTTGACACTTGCCGAAGTGACTAATGACGCCGGACACGGACGATATAAATACAGATTTGAATATTTATAGCAATTATTTAAAGTTCAGCTCATACAATTCGTCTTCAAACAAACAACAAACAAAATTAACAAAGTTATTGACAAGCCACGCTTCCGCACAATCTCGGCAGATAAAAAAAAAATGCAAAACAGAATATATATATATATATATATATATATATATATATATATATATATATATATATATATATATATAACTGTATTCGTTTAGTGTCCACGAGAAATATATATATATATATATATATATACGTATATATATATATATATATATACACGTATATATATACGTATATATGCATATATATGTATACATATGTACATATATATATATGTATGTACATATATATATATATATACATATGTACATATATAAATATGTGCGTGTGTATATTGTGTATGTAAATGTGTATATCTATATGTATCTATCATGTATATCATAAACACTGGTTTCCATGAAATAAAAATAAAAATAAAACACAACAATAATAGCAATTGAAAGAGATAAAACGCTTTTTAATATGATAAAGTTGAAGATTATTTTCGTTCGGCTCAAGGGAAGAAATTATGTAAATTGTTGAAATAACCAATAAATTGTCTCCGATTTCTTGCAGCAAACACGTCAGTTGAATCCGCGTTCAAACTGGGTAGCAAAATCAAAGAAGTTCAAGTCCAATTCAATTGATCACAAACATTAATCTTGCCAATTCAGTTAACAACAACATCTCTTTTTTTTTTTTCTTGTTCGTTTGTAGATAAGTACTTTGTTAAAGTATTACGCGATATTATTGATATGAGTTTAAACTTTGAGCCGTTGTTTCGTATGAAAAAGTTACATTTAAAGTATAATGAGAATATAATCTTTCATCTGGAGTAAATGCATATATATATATATGTATATATGCGCATATATATATATATATATATATATATATATATATATATATATATATATATATATATAATAACAATTGATCTTAATATTATTATTGATAATTTTATTTATCTAATATTTAAATATTTTTTATTGAATATTTTTTACGTGCACGTAATTATGTTTGAATGTTTTTTACTCCATAGAATTGTCTGAAATGTTTGCAACATTCAAAAAGACAGTGATAACATTATTTTATTATTTGTTGAAGATTTCTAACGAAACAAATCTGTAACAAATCAGGAACCTCTTATGAGAAAATAAAAGAACAAGTATTTTCCAAAACTGTGAATTGAACTTTAAATATATGTATATATATATATATATATATATATATATATATATATATATATATATAGTCTTTGAAGTTTTTAACCTTTAAAACTATACAAAAAATTACTTTTTATCATTCGTTAAAAAAAACATCTAGTCAGTAAGTCATTTAATCACCTGCAATCACTGTATCAACGCTCTCGAATTTACTATAATACCAATTTTTTTAATTTTCAAGGGATCATCAGTTGTTTACCATGAAACACTGTTTCGGGGATTTAAAAACGAAACAGTATATTACATCATGGCTCCCCAGCAGTGTTGATCAAACACCACCACCCTTAATCTTAGGAAGAAGACATGTTACAAACATTTGATCCAATTTCCTATTCTTAATTGCAATTACTAACCTTTTCATAAAAATGAATTTCTTACCTGTGCGATTCATCAATTTCCACATTTAAAATGGATACATTTTTTTAATTTATCAGTCTTGTATTTATAAGATTACGGATTAATCCATTTAACTACTTATCACCCCCACTATAATTAGTAGTTTGTATATATATATATATATAACTATGGTGATCCTTTAAATTAACTGTTACTTATGCCGTTATCAATAAAAGTAGCGTCTTTTAAGTTTAAACCGTTAAAAAGAAACGTATATAAGAATTTACACATAATTAATATTTAATTATAAACCCCTCTCTTATTGAAGACACTCCTACTACTTTAAACTCCAACGTCCTCTCCCTACCACTCCCCCTTCTTTTCTAACTCCCCTTTATCTACGATTTTTCCATTTTTATTTGACTTTATAACTTAGTCCATCTATGAATTCTGACGATGCTAGTTGAAGTTTTTCCTCTCTTTGAGGATTTGTCTCTAGCTGAAACAATTTGTAAACTCATTCTGGACTCACAGTAATAAATTTCCTATATATATATATATATATATATATATATATATATATGCTCTGAATATCATTGAGCATCAGACAAATGTAGTAAATTTGGTATTGTACTTTTTTTTATCATATTATTGTTTATTCTGCTCAAACTGAAAAAACGTTAGTCCTGGAATATTTACAAAAAAATCCACATATATATATATATATGTGTGTGTGTGTGTGTGTGTGTGTGTGTGTGTGTGTGTGTGTGTGTGTGTGTGTGCGTGCGTGTGCGTGCGTGTGTGTGCAGTAGAACCCTGGAATACGGTATAAAAATTAATAACAAAATACAGTACAGTATATAATACACATGTATATAATCAAATAACATTATAAATAAAACCGTAAGGCGGGGCAAATACCGAAACCATGGGGCCAGGAAAACATCGTATTCTACATCGTAACCTGAAAAAGACCGTATCCTACGGCCACCGTATCTCCGGGTTGTATTATATATATATATATATATATATATATATATATATATATATATATATATATATATATATATAAGATCTGTTGGTCTGTTTTTAGCAATATAAGCAGGTTTGAAATCTGCTTATTTGTATTCCATTTTCACTTCCCAAGCAATGTCTTTTTTGTTTTGTGTCGCCCCCATCTCTTTTTAGACGAGATATACTTTTTATGATTAATAGCAGCAATGAAAAATTAAGCTGAAAAACAAACAAACTTTAAAACATCGTTTTAGGAATCATAAAATAGTTACAATTTTTCCGATTCCCAATTCGATACCTTAAAATGTTCGGATTTTTCCGATTCCCAATTCCAATTAATCGTCCCAACACTAGTTCTGAATTATAAAATTCCCAAATATGTATATTGTGTTAGTTGAAACTTTTCTCTTGCTCTAGTGCCTCCTATGTTTCAAATTTGGTCTTGTGGCTTCTGAAATATCTCATATCCAATACAGGGGTCCACTTGGACGACGTTGAGAAACGTTTGTGTAGATTAATGGAGACGAAGTGTCGGCATTGATGCGCTTCTTCTTTTCAGTAATGTCTGCGCACTGGGCAAGGAAATAAGATGGTTTCCCAACGATTAACTTGAAATGCCAACCCGACCCTCTTTTCAATAAGGAAATGAAAAGTATCGAAATTTTATTAACGTTCTCAAAAGATTAAGCCTACTCCAGCGAATTTACTTCCAATTTGAGTTCGATGTATTGAACCTATTAAATGCCCGGCTTTCATTCACCCCGGGACTGCAATTTGATCATTTCCGGCGAAGGAAAAAGTAATTGTTCAATAAACCTTAGAATATAAAAAAGAAAAAAAGAAATGAGTAAAACACATCCGTTTATTTGCTAAATGAGGAAATAAATAATCAAATAAAATAAGATTGTATTGACCGCTGACATTTTTTTTTTATTTTATTTTTATTATTTAATCGAGTGAATTTTTTTTTTTTCGAATGATTGATGCAGACGACACTTTTAGCCCTCAATGAAGAACAAATTTCCGTCTGTTTTAAAAAAAATCTTCGTAATTAGATTTTGTTTCTTGCGTAAATTTTATTTCCTCATTTATTACTAACGAGGTTGACTGGAAATATCTTACTTAAAATGGTTGCTTTAGCCTTTGACTCCGAATTCAAGGTGGTCCACGTTTAGAGTTAATTAAATATAAGTGTAAGATGAATACGCAAATAAATAAATAAATAAATAAATACAAAAGAAAAAGGAAAAAAAGAAAATCCGGCAAATTGGTCGCGACAAAATAAAAACAACAATATTAATTTTGATTTGCTTTGTTTTGCTAAAGTAATTCCGTATCTTCAATAATTTGTTTAAAATAAAACCCACGAGCTAGGGAGTTTTATCCTAAGCCCCCAAAATCAATAAAGATTAGACCACTCCTGTAATGACCTGGTCCCTGTTGATTTTGCGGTAGGGGTTTAGTTCTGTGTAGTTCTAGGAGGTCCACCTTCCCAGGCTTTACCTTCTCTCTTTGAGAAGGGGTTAATTTATTGCTGATCGCCTGAGGTCTACGTTCGGAGTTAATCAAATATTCCCTAGGTGTTGAATAAAGGTGAAAAAAATCAGGCAGATTGGTTGAAAAAAAGACATTATTGGAAAATTAATTTTCAGTTAAGGACTAAGTACTTTATCCATTACGCCACGTGAATAAAATACTTGGTAAAATTCAGTTGTGAAAGTTACACTCTTCTGGATGTTGAAGGTTCAATCCTCAATGCGGGCGACACTTAAATTACAATTGCGAATTGCTTAGGATTTCTATCCAGTCATGGTTGACGGAACGAGTGCCGATTCACGAGGGGTGTGGTTGGAGATTGCGTATCGCAATCACCCTATCCAAGCATATTTGGCGACACAAGATAAGAATATTTCCTTCAATTTGAAATGGCAAATAATAGGATCATATAAAGGATATACACCAGGAGATAGGTTCTGTGCACTTTGTACACAAGATACCCTTAAGTTTTTAAAATATGACGATATCAAAAATAGAACCACCCTCCTAAATTCAAGAGAGGAACTTGTTTCCGCATGCAGTCATAAACGTTGATTTAAATTTAACAAATATAAACCACCATAAGTCATTAAAAATGCTACTTATTAATAGTCAATCTTGAAATTTAAGTTTAACTTGATACCCTTATTGATAAAATTTTTGATCATCAATATTATTATTAATATTAGTTTATCTCATATATATATATATACCATCATTGTATAGTATTTAAATATATATTTAACCTTAACCTATACTATATTTATTAATTTAAATAAATAAATAAATTATTAAATACTAAATTCAATAAGTTCAAAATAGATTATAATATAAATAGAATAAACACTAATTATCTCCCTTTGATTATTTAATTAGAAAAATAAGATTATCTCTCCCCTTTTTTTAATATTTGCTTAATTTAAATTAAGCGTTTACAAACATATTCTAACCGATATAAATTTTTCCATTGGCGTTCTTTTTGAAAATTCAACATTTCATGCGTTTATAAGCTACAATCAAGATCCAAATGAATGCTTTGACGATAATTTCGGTTTTCAAAAGGCGAAGAATTAAAAGGTAAATAAATAAATATATGTATATATATATATATATGCATATATATGCATATACATATATGCATATGTATATATATAATTCTTAACTTTTATTAAAAATATATTATTATAACCTTATATTTAAACCAAATTCAGATTTATAATTTTATTCTATTTTTTATTTTTTATCCTCAACCCATATTAATTTGCTTATCAAGTAAATATTTTCCTTTTTATTTTAATTTTTTCCAGATACATCTGCCTTACATAAAAATGCTAGGTTTATTTGTGGTGTATTTTACATATATTAAAAAAAAAAACACCCAATGTTTTTTGCTGGCGAGGAGACTTTGTTTAAAAAAAACTATATGTCAAAATTATTGTCCGTGGCTTAATGTCTATCACAATAAAAACATTGTTTTCCGAAACGATCGTACAAATTATTGCCTTTGTTGTTGTTACTTTTTATGAAACAGATTTTTAATTTTTAATTCTAATTTGAATTTTAAATTATCAATCACATTACTAAATATTAAAGTAGCTCTAGTATATTTGCCTATCGAGCTTATTATATATCTGCATTACAACGGGCACTGTTCTTTTCTTGTATTTTAATTAAATTAGTAATTTTACTATCACATTAAAATACAATATGCTCTTTAGACTACTGTTCTAATCCCCTTTTAATTTATATATATATATATATATATATATATATATATATATATATAAATTGGTTCTGTATTATTACATAGGACATCTACATGAATAAAAATTTATTTAAGTGTATTTTAATTACCGGGCCTCCGCTAGTAATTAGCAACTATTGAAAATTGCATGTTTGGTTGAAGAAAGAAATCGTTTACTTTTATTGTCTTTTTTTTTTCTTTTTTTTATTACAAAAATATAACCTCTGCCAATCTGAAAGAGGGGGGAAAGAAAGGGAGACTATTCTGCTTTTTATCTCGAAGCTTTAAACATCGAACAGATAAAAAGTAAAAACTAATCGCAAAAGAGATGATGGGGAAGAGATAAAAATAAAATAAAATAAGTAAAAAGAAAGTGAAAAAAAAAACAAAGGAAACTGAATGAAAGAAAAAAAACTGAAAATAATTTAAAGAAAGAAAGAAAGAAAGGAAGGAAGGAAGAAAGGAACAAAGAAAGGGTGAACGAATAAAGTAGAAAATGGTGGATAAAAATAAAATGAAAATGAAAAGAGGACGTGAAAACAAACAAAAACGATAAAACGAAAGAAAAAATATCAGACAGGAGAGTAAGGAACAAAACCAATCTTCTAAAACCAGTCTTCTATCATTTCCCCTTAAACACTCTGATTTTCACTTAGCCCCAAATGATATGAATGGTTCCTACCTCAAAAAAGGAGAAGAAGAAAAAGAAGAAGAAGAGGAAGAAGAAGAAGAAAAAGAAGAAGAAAAGCTGCCTGCTTTGACAAGCTTCTGAAAGTGACCTTCACACCTGACTTGAGATGGAAAACTTACATCAAATCTGTTGCCAAGATCGCTAGAGAAATGGTTACGTCATTTAGCCATTTCAGAAGGTATCTTACTCCCGACGCAATCCTTTACTTGGATAAGGGCTAGATACGTCCTAGAATGGACAAGAGTTGGTTGGAGACCCCCTATCATGCCTTGGCAGAGTTTAAAACCGGCTTCGAATCCTAGCAGATGATGCCGTTTTCTCTTCTCTGCAATCTCTTTCAAACAAAAGAGGCATTGCGAGTCTATCTCTGCTTTATCGTTATTTTTTTATGACAAGTGCTCGTCTGAGCTCCAATCTATGCCCCCCGCCAAACTTTCACGAAAACACTCGTCTAGCTACAACCACTATCAATAATTTTCCCCGTTCTGTAACTATGCCTAAATCTTAACGCAAGTTCCATGAAAAAAGCTTCTAGAATCGCTCGCCTGAGGAATTCTGTTCCGCCAGCCTGCTTTCCTACTAATTACAACATAGTGATCTTCGAGTCCAATGTACAGTTTTTGTTGAAACCTCACCTTAAATAACCTAATTCTATACAAATTCTACTAGTAACTATCACGACGTTGTTATCTCAGTGACGACCTTACACTCAGTTAACCCTTATTCTCGAGTGGCTTTCGGGTTTTGATAAATGACAACTCCATCGTAAAAAGGAGATGGAAAACAAAGAAGAAAAAAAAGAATGGTGAAAAAAAAAAACGAACAAATCGAGAAGAGATCAAATAAGAACGAAAACAGTGAAAAAATTGAAACGGGAATAAAAAATACACGGGAAGAAATTAAAAGAAAATAAAAAATGATAATAATAAAAAAAGGACAGGAAAAGAAAGTAATATGCAAAGAAAAAATAATAAAGAACGAATAAATGAAATATAGAAAAACAAAATGACGATTTTGTCATCAGCAAAGGCCAAAATGGCGATGATAGAAAAATAAATAACCGATGATATCCGAGAAAGAAGAACGAAAAAAAAATGGCTGCATTCTTTTGTAAAATAAATAAAATGTATAAATTTAGAAAATAAGCGCAAAAACAAAATGGCGGCGTGAGTCAAGAGAATTACAATGCGAGAGCTTTTAAGGCAAATGGGCCTTCATTAAAGAGTTTCTCTGCTCTTTTGGCCATTAACAAATCAAGCAGAATAGCTGATCTTCTGCGAACGGAACCCTTGCAATAACAGCTAATTAATACCAAGGGCGTTCCACCTTCATCAGTTGCGTTTTCCTCGTCCCTCATCCTTCACGGAATAACCTCGCTCTTTAATTAGTCGTGTCCAATACAATCATTCACGTTTAACGCTTGATGGCGCCGACCATTAACTCTCTATCATTTCGCCAACCTTCTCGCATGGCTGGTCGTGAACTGATCTACTTCCGGTACTCGGCCATGGCTCATTCGAAAATTAAATTAAGTGACATATCTGTTCCATCTCCTACATTTTTTTCTGTGTCTCTCTTTCTCTTATATCACCTCTCTTCCTATGCATCTCCTTTTTCTCTTCCCTTTTCTCCCCCCTCTTTCTCTCACTTTGTCCCACCATTTATTTAAGTTGTGCCCCATTTCGGGGATCCTTTTCCATTTATTTTTGAACACCTAAGGCAAAGCTGTACTCACGCTAACTTATGACAAAAGTGCGGAAACGTATACGTATGTGTGCGTCAGTGTGTGTGTGTGTGTGTGTGTGTGCGTGTGCGTCAGTGTGTGTGTGTATGTGTGTGCGTCAGTGTGTTTGTGTGCGTGTGTGTGCGTGTTTGCGTGCACGCGCGTGTGTGTGTGTATGTGTGTGTGAATATCGGTAGGTGTTATACTGCGTTAAAACTATGGAGTGTTCTCGCTGGAATTCTTTTTTTTTTTTAATATTCGCATTATTTAAATTCTTCGGACTACTGTTCTCATCTTGAGTTTTATGTGCAAAACATTCTTACCTAAACTCTATCCATTACACCACCGAACCCAAGCTTGTGTCCCTTTGGACTTGTGTGCCGGCGCCGAGACCTCCTGCCACACCCAGGGTTTGCCAGCGGCTACCTGATTGCACCAAGGGATCACCATACTCTTCAGCACATCCAGGTACATTTTGGTCTTGACTTTCAAGTCGACTTTGGAGATATGAGGTGGTATGATGTGGGCCTCACTTGAAACCGCACCAAATACCATAACCGTGACCGGAAACTTTGTTTTCATTAGTCTGGGCACGTCCCTGTTGTTTGTGGCAATCTAACGATGCATTTTGAGGGTGCTGGCAATGGTCCTGTTGTCATAACTCGGATCGGTAAAGAGCATGAGTTGTACCGCGGCGCATCTCCGATCTCGCTCGTTGAACATTGTGTCACTTTCAGACATGAAAGAAGTCTATTATCGCTCTTAGGATTTGTACAAGACTGGCCAACTAATAAATGGTTAGCAACAAAAAAATACAGAAAACAAACAAACTGGTTTTCAGCAAACAGAACTGGAATCCTTTCGTCTTTTCTAGGGCGACAATTTTATCGTTACAACCTGTAGATAGAGTGAATTTATCATGAAAGAACATTTTTCTAACCATCTACGCATACATTTTTTGTTTGTTTTTGTCTTTCTTTATTAACTTTGCTCCCTCCTTGCTTTTTTTTATACCCAATCAATGTCTTACGCTTTTTTACCAATGTTAGACACTCTTGGAAGGACATCAAATGAATAGCCGGACTCTGGTCATCGCTGCCACAATTAGCCGTCCATTGGATGACCGACCAGCAGAACATTTGAGGCTCTGCTTCAATTGACCTCGCTAAACCTGAACATTTCAAATTAGGTGCAGGTCACTAGTAACAAATAACAAAGGGTCACTATCTCCATATTACAATCTTTTTAATTTAATTCCCAAAGACCTCAATCGGAAAATGAGATCAAGAAATGAACGCTTGGTGAGTTGCGTACATTAAAAGAATATAGAGTTGCTTTTCAGCGGGTTTGGCAACGTTTAAATTGTATTCCATTGTAGCAACATGAATCATAGCATTTATGATGTGACATTAATGGACTTGATGCAGAAAAGAACCGAGACGAAAATCGCCGTA
>NC_136498.1:128267700-128287700 GCF_053919585.1 Euprymna scolopes
GAAGCTCAGTTGAATACTTTCCATGAAAATAACGATACATCAGAGACAAACTCGCAACATCTCTTCTGTGAGATAGAGGTTGCAAGGAAGAGAAAAGGACATCTCCTACGAGGCTACGAAGTCTATTTTGAACTCTATCAAGGCAGGCCAAGTCCTTTCTATCAGCTCCTGCCCAGATGTGGCAACAGTATTCCATCCTTGGACGTACCTGGCTCTTATATAGATAGAGAATAGCATCAGCAGTGAGATATCTACGTGATCGATAGAAAGATCCCACCATTTTTCCATTATTGGTTGCATATGTGCATACATCTTTATATTCAATTCAATTCAAGGATAACACTTCATCAGACCAAATAAGAATCGATATGCAACCAATAATGTTTGTATGATAAACAAACTACATATATATATATATATATATATATATATATGTATATATATATGTATATATATAGATGTATATATATATATATATAAAGTAAAAGATGGTCACACACTTTTAGAAGACACTTATTTTTAATAAAATTTAAATTAGAAATTGAAAATTGGATAATAATAAGATTATTTTATTTACTTTTTTGTTGTTGTAAACCCAATATTTCGCTAAAATAGCTTCATAAGGGTGGAGAGTCCGGTCCGTGATTTTTTTCTTTTCTTCATTTTGGTGTTAAGGAAGAGGTGATGCCTCGGAGCAGAAGAGAAGGAAAATATATGTGATGTTCCGGTGGATCGACGTGTGTTTTGCTTTAGTTTCGAGCGGGAAATTTAAATAAAGGATAGTCACACACTTTTAGAAAACACTTATTTAAAATAAAATTTAAATAAGAAAACAAACAAAAGTAAATAAAATGATTTTAACATTATTTCCGACACTGCAAATTTCCAAATTTCTTGTAAATAAAAAATACTCGAGCTGAGATCAAAACCAAAACAAAAACGACACTAAGTCGAACACAATAACCATTACACCAGCTTAACATGACTTTTAAATAGTGTTTTCAAACATACTCATACTTAACATAAGGAAGCTGCTATATTTCACGACTGCGCATGCGCAGTCATGAAACAATTTAAAACGGATAAATATCCGGTGGCCTCCCACGTATCGATTTTTTTTAATTTTGACTCCTTAGCCGTCCTTTTTTCGGATGAAAACGAATTTTAAAGTTTTCCACGTGTCTGAATACCCTATATACCAAATTTCAATTCTGTGAATCAACAACTCGTTGAGTATATAGGTTGAGAAATCTCCTCACACCCACACATTCTCACTATTATATATAGAATAGATTATAGTGTTTTATCAGTCTATCGTCAAAATGTCGCTGGCCTATTTTCATACTCGTTTATATTCAAGTTATCCTGTTTGTACGGCTAACGATGGCGGAAAACCTTCAGTTATAAGCACTTACAAACTCTCATTTAAAACTCCCATAATAGATACGTATACATGCACTTAAGAATGTCTTAAAAGTCCACGAATGAAAAGCACATTGTCTACTTCCTATGTTATCTACCATACAGACGTTTTTTTTTATAATTTATCTTGCCTTTGTTGTCAATAAGCAATGATATAGCATTGCTGATAACAAATCTGCATTGAATGCCTTCGATACAAGATCAGCCGCGATTATTAGACCTAACAATCTTCGATCATTTTAGTACTTCCCTTCTTATCCATTATTTACGTTCTTCCACACCAAAACATTCCGACTTTTGTATTCACTCTCTGTTTCTTTTGTCTCCCGTGTAAAAAGACCCCCCCTCTCCCAATCTCTTAGTGTTAGTGCTGCCTTTCTGCAACGAAGGAAATATAATACCCTACATTAATAGAAATTCACCTTATTATTAAGTTTCGTTTCGTCAACATTGAAATTCGATGGGAAGTATTTTTTAATTAATTATTTCTTTTTGTGCGTGCAATTCATTTATATCTACCAGATTAAGTGATTCCTTGCTCGGTTATCTCACATCATAAAAACACGGAACGGCAAAACGAACAGTGGATTCTCAGAAACACTTTCGTCGTGGTCTTTGTCTAGCATTATAAAGCTTACTTTCCCATTCTTTTCTGTAAATTCTTCTTTTCTGTAAATTCTTCTTTCTTTTTCTGGAAATTCTTCTTTCTTTTCTGGAAATTCTTCTTTTCTGCAAATTTTTCTTTCTTTTCTGTAAATTCTTCTTTCTTTTCTGTAAATTCTTCTTTTCTGTAAATTCTTATTTCTTTTCTGGAAATTCTTCTTTCTTTTCTATAAATTCTTCTTTCTTTTCTGGAAATTCTTCTTTCTTTTCTGGAAATTCTTCTTTCTTTTCTGGAAATTCTTTGCTTTCTGTAAATTCTTCTTTCTTTTCTGTAAATTCTTCTTTTCTTTTCTATAAATTCTTCTTTCTTTTCTATAAATTCTTCTTTCTTTTTTATAAATTCTTCTTTCTTTTCTGTAAATTCTTCTTTTCTTTTCTATAAATTCTTCTTTCTTTTCTGGAAATTCTTCTTTCTTTTCTGGAAATTCTTCTTTCTTTTCTGGAAATTCTTTGCTTTCTGTAAATTCTTCTTTCTTTTCTGGAAATTCTTCTTTTCTTTTCTATAAATTCTTCTTTCTTTTCTGGAAATTCTTCTTTCTTTTTTATAAATTCTTCTTTCTTTTCTGGAAATTCTTCTTTCTTTTCTATAAATTCTTCTTTCTTTTCTGTTTGTTGTTTGTCTACATTCGTAATCTCTGTCACACAAAGCAGGAATTATATTTATTCGCTTCCTCACGAAAGCAAAATGGGACACAAGGTTGTTTTTAATGTGATGAAAACCAGCTCCCCAGAAAGGGGCACTCTGGAAGAATGCAAAAATAAAATTGTCTTAGTGTAGAAAGGTTCCCCCTCCATTGACTAAGGATATCATCAGCGTCAGAATAGATACTACACTCTGATCTTGGAATAGATTAATTAAAAACAAAGTACAAAATAGACTTCGTGGCTTAGTGGGGGATGCCCTTTTCTCTTCCCTGCAACCTCTCTCCCACAGAAGAAACGTTACAAGCCTGTCTTTGTTTTATCGTTATTTACATGGCAAGTGCTCGTCCGAGCTCCAATCTCTGCCCCCCACCAATCTTTCACGAAAAACACTCGTCTAGCTGAAACCTCTGTCAGTAATTTTCCCCACTCTTTATCTGTGCCTAAATCAAAACGTAGATTTCATGAACAAAGCTACTTTCTTAGAAGTGAACGCCTGTGGAACTCTCTTCCGTTTGCCTGTTTCCCACCTGACTACAACTTGGTTGTCTTCAAGTCTAACATAAACAAATTCCTGATGACCTACCCCCTTAAGTAAGACACTTTATCAAATCTCCAATACTAACGATTACTACGATACTATCCCATTGATTACTGAACATGCAATAACCCTCATCCCCGAGTGGCTTCCGGGCCTTGATAAGTGGTGACCTACATGTAAAAAAAAAATATTCCACATTAGCTTGACGAATTTATTTAAATTAAGATCTATAGCAGACGTACTGTTCTACGATAGGTGAGAGGTGATAACTATAGTAGGTTGTTTAGAAACCAATGACGAATATCAGGAAAAAAGAATAAGTTCATGAAGTTCATACGGAACCTATTTATCTGTTAATTTGGGGGGGGGGGCTTAGAGATTTGCTTCCGGTTGTCGTAAATCATTTTAGATATTCATGATTATTATGTAGGAAGATTTTTTTGTTGGCATTGATTTCCCAGGCATTTTCCTCGTCAGAATTCCTTCTAGAAAGACATCGAGTACTTACGGGAAGGGGCCACAAGAAGGTTGTCAACATCCTGATTGAAAGTGTTTTTTGTGGAACAAACTGGATTCGAACTTGGGACGCCAAGGTTGTTAGCCAGTGTCGTTAAACACTGGACCAACATCAGCCCCCATTTTATTTACTGATACCATATATATAGTCATCCACATACAGTACTGCTTCGCTGTTTCACAGCTCATCAGTGCGGCTAGACAAGAAACTACCTCAAGCCAGAATATATATATATATATATATATATATATATCTTCATGAGTTTTGATAGAACATTAACTCTATAATAATATATACGAAATCTGCATAAATTAAAATATCATATTTAAGCGTGTTTTACGATCGAGCTACGCCTGGTGTTCGTGCTAGCTTAGATAGATAATTGTGCAGTTTTAACAAAAGGGCTACAATGATATTAAGTCGTCTCCATTTACGCTGAAGGTTGAACATCTAGAGATGCCAGCATCAATATATTACATAGGAAAGAGTCCTCTGTAGAATTTCCACATGTCTCGCTAGTTATTATTATTATTATTATTATTATTATTATTATTATTATTATTATTATTATTATTATTACGAAGATTCTTTTTTAAAGTTGTTCATTTTTTTTTTATTTTCAAATTCATCTTTTAATTTTGTTGAATTTTGCAAAAAATGTGTTATTTACATATTTAAGGGGTTTTTTTTCGTTTATGATTAAAGTTTTGCTAAAATACGACAAATTACACAAATGCCCATTCTTCTTAATAAAGCCACCACAGTGCAATTACTAAACTAAACTACATCGAATAATCTATTAACAACCAAAAGACACACAAAATAGCGAATCTAATTCGTAAATCTTCAACACCCTGGCGATACAGCGGCCAATGTTGTTGTTTTCCTCTGTCTAGAGTTGCTTCGTGTCGAATCGACTGCGTCATTAACCCCAAGGTCGAAGGTCGAACCCGGTTTGCTTTTTTTGCAGCCACGATCCAAGGAAAACATGGCCGACATATCCAACCAAGGGCACGTACGGGAAATGCATCTACAAGCGATTTTGACTCGGAGTCCATTCGTTTACTTTTGGAATTTTTTATTTTATTTTTACTTCTTTTGGGGAAGACCCGACATCGTTGTTTTACGTGTTTAAGACGAAAACTACTTTCTCTAGTCTAATCTGCAAGTTATAAAAAGAAGATCGGCTTTAAAACAAGCAAAAAATATTTCAACGTTTTTTTTTTTTTTTTTTTTTTTTAATCTCCTTACAAATTTGTGCGTGCGCCTTTCTGTAAAATTAAAACTATGATATCGTTGGATTTTAGTTTTTGTTTTTATTTCTTATTTTAATTTTTATTTTTTTTTGTATATTTTTCATTATGAAAGAAAATAAGATAACGATAATATTTACAACAATATTAATATTGACTAGTGAGGCCTGTGGAAATTCCACGGGGGACTGATTCATATGTCGTATGTTGGTATCCTGTAGATATTTAGCGTAAATGGAGACGCTCTGATCTTATTGTAGCTATTTTGTTAAAAGTGCAAAAGTATTTATCCAAGCTAGTAGGGACGCCCGGCGTAACCAGGTCGTTAAATACGCTTAAATATGATATTTTAATTCTTGCAGATTTTGTATATATTATTATAGAGTTAATGATCTATTTATTTTTATTTATTATAAAGTTGCGATTTCATAAATAAAAATTATATCTATATGACTTGGGTTCATCAGCTTGAATCGAAACTGAATCCCAAACTTATATATATATATATATATATATATATATATATATATATATATATATATATATATATATATATATATATATATATATAAGTTTAGTTCCTTCAGCTATGATCGAAACAAAAGCTTACGAGGAATTTTCGGTAAAAGGATTTATAAAAAAAAAGAAGAAGATAACTTAGGTGCCATCAGCTATAATCGAAATCGAAACCAAAATTATGAAGAATTTTTAGTAAAATTATTTATAAAAAAATTAAATGACTAAAGTGTCATTAGCTATAATTGAAACCGAAACCAAAACTTATGAAGAATTCTTGATAAAATTATTTATAACAATAATACATAACTTAAGGTGCCATCAGCTAAAATCGAAACCGAAACCAACACTGATGAAGAATTCTTGATAAAATTATTTTTCAAAAATAGATTACTAGAGTGCCGTCAGCTATAATCGAAACCGAAACCAAAACTTATGAAGAATTCTTGATAAAATTATTTATTACAAGAAATGGAAGTACATTAAAGGGCCCGGATGTAAGCGTGACACACAAAAGAACAGAGACGCTATCGTATTAATATATAGATGGTCATCATCATTATTATGATGATGATAACCTGAAAAGGGTTGATATGCCGTAAAACAAAAACTAAAACAAACAACCAAACAAACAACCTAGTTCATTTAATGTTTGAAAATTATTTCAATAAACAAGTTATTATATATTGTGTGCTTTTTTTTTTCAACCTCGTTAATAACTTTACACACTGAAATCAACAGATATTGATATCTTCTGCTATAGTTTCTCTAATACTCATTGAAATACTTTTATTTTCTGATTGGAGTAGCTGAATAGTACTGTAAGCAGTTTCTCAAAATTTCATGGATTTTTATTCACTCGTTCCATAAATATTTGAAAAAATGTAAAGTCGTTAATAATTGGATATGCAGTGTATATTGATCGTGAAATTGCATTCATTTACAAAAGATCTAACTAATTTGCATATTTTTTAAACATTCGTTTTAATTAATTCCCTATTAGTTTTTTTTCGGATTGGATGATCATCTTTTGTTAACTAACTTTTATTAGCTACTAGCAGGGGTACCCGGCGTTGCCCGGGTGTTTGTAGGTGTGTGTGTGTGTGTGTGTGGTGTTAAATAAAAAAGAAACCGGGGGGTAGGATTGAACCCGAAGCCCTGAGGCGAAGTTTGAAAATAAAATCGGCCAGCCAGAATGAGTTAGTGAAAGATGTTTGAAAGTCGTCGAGCGTGACGACGACGACGACGACGACGACGACGACGATGTAAGCATTCAACGTTTTAATTAAGCGGGCGGGGTGGGGGTAATTAAAACATAAAAAACACAAAAAAATCTAACGTAAGGCAAACGAACGATGAAAACAGAAAACGAACACGTGAAAAATGGCTTAAATAAGCCTGTTTCGATATTAAAATTAAAAAAATCGGTGGATACCCGGGTGTTTTGGGGTGTCGCTAAGAATAAGCAAAGTAAAAAAAAACAAAAAAAACAGTAAAACGAACGTTACGTGAAAATGGCTTAAATAACACAGGGTTTAATATTTAAATTTAAAAAATGGAAAAAAAAAATCATCTCACATCACGATTCGAACCCAAAACGTTTAGATAATGAACAAACACGCTAATAAACTGCGCTAAAGCGACGTAGACGAAATGTGTTCGGTTTTCCAACTATTTAAAGTAAATCAGGTCACGACGTCATGACGTCATCTTACGATTGCGTAGAATCGGTCATCGTTACGAGAAACACGTTTTTGTTGACCCCCCCCCCTGTCGAAAATTGTCGATTTTGGGGTGAAAAAGTTAACGTTTTTGGCCAATTTTTCGATATTTTTCAAGCGAAGGATGGGGCTTCGATATGATACCGAATTTGTGAATTTTCGTCGCGTCTGTCGAAAGTTTTTAGCCAACACACAAACATACATACATACATACATACATACATGTTCGCTTTTATATATATAGATTATTATTATTATTATTCATGCAGATATTCTACATGATTTATGCTTGCGTAATATTCGCGTAAAAAATATATATATTTTTAGATGAGTATTGGTTATATGTATTATTCATCATCGGACTACTGGTCTCATCTTGATTATATATGCGCATTGGTGTGTGTGCGTCGTTGCGTCGAGTAGAAAGAAATCCAATAGTGTGATTAGTTATGCTTATTTAGTAAGACCATAGTATATATTTATAATGTTATAGAAGTTCGACGTGATACCTTTGGTTTCAAGCAGAGGAAGTGAACTCAGGCAAACAAATACATTTTTCTTTGTTTTTTTAAGGGGTGGTGGTCTGCAGCAAAGAGAAATGATATAAACAATTTTAACAATAAACAAAAGAGCGACTTTTCCCCAGAAGTAAACACTTTTTTTTTTCGATAATAAAACTTAACCCCATTTTACAAATCGTTTATTTTGCTTTAATCTATTTAACAGATTTATCACACTTCTTCTTCTTCTTCTTCTTCTTCTTCTTTCTTTCTTTCTTCTTTCTTCAGATCTTAACATTACATTACAATTCCCATGTTTAGACATTAGAGTCCGATTGCAATACTCTATTATTCACCGTTAGCGGAGTTCTGTGCTCTCGAAGTGCTTTTTTACGTCTTTTATTCTGACGTTTCTGAATTTTTTACATGAGTATTGGTTATTTGTATTATTATTCATCGGACTACTGTTCTCATCTTGAGTGTGATTTTTCACAACGTTTCGGTCGATGTAACCTCCGACCTTCTTCAGGTATATCTTGTCGAACTCGGCAATGTTTTCTGTCGAGCTCGGGAATGTTTTTGCCGAACTCAGGAATTTGGACGGAATTTCGAGCGGAACCCTTTATTTACTTCACGGGGGTAGCGTGCTCTTGTTCCGTCAGCCATGACTAGATAGAGGTCCTAAGTAATTCGCAAATGTATTTTTTCGGTCGCCCACACTGAGGATTGAACCTTCAACCTTCAGGAGAATATCACTTTTATAATTGATTTTTCTCAGTACTCTAACCACTGTGCAACGGGTTCTTTTTATTCTGTTTCTGTTAGTTTGGTTGTCCTGTCAAAATATACGCGAACGATACACCCAAATGTAGTATTTAATACAATATTAAAGATCTTTAAGTTGTTACATATGATTCGCCATTAAAAGTAGTTCGCCCATAATACAAAGAAAATGGAGAACACTAAGTAATATGATATTCCTACGCTACCAACAGCAACTGTTCATTATTGGCATAGTGTCTTAAATGCACATTTGAGCGTACGGTGTTGTCGACCTTCTTTATTCCATGCTAATTTAACTCCTCGGTGTTTCTCTTACAAGGCGGAAATGCGAAGAACTCGATACCGTCAATATGTAGTCAACATTGTTTGCAAGTCCTATTTTACGAGCCGTGGATACTTTTTTTTTCCTTCCTTTGCTTTACGTTCATTGGTTGTTATTGTTGAGAGCAACTCGGTTTAGCTTGTTTTCAAAGCATGAACGGAAGACGATGGAATGAACTTCCGGGAAAGAAAGAAAGAAGTAAAGAAAAGAAGAACTAGATAAATAGATGCTTCAATAAATACAGGAAAACAAACAAGTAGATATGGGAAAAACAGAGGAAGTGGAGAGATGGGAGGCGGCAGACAGAAAGACAGAGAGAGGCAGAGGGGGGATAAATAGAAAATGGAGAGAGAAATATAAAGAGTGAAAATACAAAAATAATTAGAGTAGAGGGGAGAGTGGTTTCCATTATTTATTATTTATTGTTTATAAAGAAGGTAGCAGTTATTAATATAGACTTGTCTCTACGTTAATATGGCTGCTATCACCAGTTACCTTTCTCTTACTTGCAATCATGGCCTTTAACATTTGTCTGATGTCGCTTCTTTTCCTTGAAGCTAGTGTTTTTTTTTTATCATTTCTATTTCTAAACCTAATATGTAGTGTGATTCGAAAGTAACTGCTTATTCTAAAATAACTATAATATATTTTGAAGTATAATTTCTCCAATTAATGAATATGAGAAAAAAGTATATTACATGGACTTTTATTTAAAATTCAATATGGCCACCATCGTTCGCCACCAGCTTTTCAAATTGACCATGAATCGCGTCAACTGATTTCACAAGAAATTCTTGCGGGATGGAACTAATAACTTCACGTATTCTCCCGTTAAGATTAAAAACCAAATTCATATAACAGATCTGGAAAGAAAACAAAAGCATAGATTTAATTACCACACATTAAGTAACATGTACACAAAAACTGAGAAACATATTACAGCTTTTAAATAAATTATAATTATTTTAGAATAGGGAGTTGCTTTCGGATCACCTTGTTTATTCAATCATTATGCTGCGGATAACTAAACAAAACAAATAAAAAAACAAGAAAATGAACACAAGAACTACAATATTTTCAAAACAGTTCGATTAGAGGAACGCATCAGTTTTTTAGTTGGAAAAAAGTAAGAAGGGATGAAAAATGATTAAAATTATAAAGGGAGAAGAACGGAGAAAATATGATTGGACATTTATCTCTGGTTCGAATCTCAAGGGTTTCTTACTAACTCGACCCCACGTTATGATTTAATCTCATTTCCATTATTTTGTGTTTTTGTCCTCATATTCCATGAGCGATACTTCTGACAAAGGAGGAAGAATTGCGTCTTTTTAGACCAGACTCTATTCCATCTAACACTTATCGTTGGCAAGTTTTTAATCTTGAAGTGCCATGTTTTAGCTCCTTACATGAAGTGGTTTCCTGCCGTGTCTGGAGCAATTTCGATAAAAACATTAATAGTAAATGACAATGATTACAAGCAAAGTAATTTTATGCGGGACGCACATATGCGTGAATTTAAATAAAGACACAGTAAATAACTACTACTATGGATAATAATAAATAATAATAATAATAATAATAATAATAATAATAATAATAATAATAATAATAATAATAATAAATAATAATAATAATTAATAATAATAATAATAAATAATAATAATTAATAATAATAATAATAAATAATAATAATTAATAATAATAGTAATAATAAATAGTAATAATAGTAATAATAATGATAATAATAATTAATAAGATTAATAAGATTAATATAATAGTAATAATAATTAATATAAATAATTATAATAGTAATAATAGTAATAATAATAATAAAAATAATAATAATAATAATGAATAATAATAATTATTAATAATAATAAATAATAATAGTAATAATAAAAACAACAAAAAATAATAATAACAACAATAACAATAATAATAATGATAATAATAATGAAAATAATATTGATAATAAGGATACTAATAATGATAATGATATTAATGATAATAATACTATTAATGATAATAATAATAATGATAATGATAATAATGATAATAATGATAATAATAATAATGATAATGATAATAATAATAATTATAATAATAATTATAATAATAATAATAATAATAATAATAATAAGCACCTTATCCTGTCTCGACAAAATTTAAAATAGACTTCATAGCTTAGTGGGTTAGGGTTAGGGTTAGGGTTAGTGGGTTATGGTTAGGGTAAATGGGGGTGGGTTAGGGTTAGGGTTAGGGTTATGGTTAATGGGGGATGGGTTAGGGTTAGTGGGGGATGCTCTTTTTTCTTCCCTACAACTTCTTTCCCGTAGAAGAGATGTTGCAAGTCTGTCTCTGCTTTATCGTCATTTTCATGGCAAGTGCTCGTCTGAGCTCCAATCTATGGTCCCTCTTGCCTGACTTTCACAAATAACACTGAAACCACTTTCAATAATTTCCCCCACTCTTTATCTATGCCTAAACCTAAACGAAGATTCCACGAACAAAGCTTCTTTCTTAGAACTGCACGATTGTGGAACTCTGTTCTATTTTTCTGCTTTCCAGTTGACAACAATATAGTCGTCTTCAAGTCCAACGTAAACAAGTTCTTGATGAGCCGTTCCCCTTAAATAATTCAATTTACCAAATTTCCACTACTAACGATTACTACAATATTATCCCATTGACTACTGTACACTCGATAAACTTATTAATGTCAGTAAAATATATAGGAAAATGATATCAAGGTTTACCAACGTTGGCTAACGTAGCTTTTGTATAATAATAGATTATTGGTTCGTGGCTCTGAATATACTAAGTTTACTTCATCAGTTTCTGATATGATGTGTAAGGTTTTTTTACATAAGTAAATGATTTTATACAGGTTGCATATTTTTTAGTAATGTGACGATTCCAATATTTCTTCCGATTCCGATAAAATTACCGATTCCGATTCCTATTTTTTTAATCACTATATATTTGGTTAAAGGGATTTTTGTTTTAAATTATTCTAAAAACAATATATGTGCATCTATTTTCGCAAATGTAATAATACATTTCTTGAGAAGGCAGTGATCTATATGCTTTAATTTTATTATTGCATTTTCATCTCAAACAAGGCACAGTGCCACTTTGATGTAGGGGGTTACTATCTGGACATAATTTGTAAGCAATACTATGTGTGGTGCTGAGCATCAAGATATCTGTTTACCTTACACTTAAACTTTTGCATGTCAGTACAGTCGGGGAAACAGGAACCCGGAAGGGAATTCCAAAGTCTAGCAGTCCTAAAGAAGAAACTATAAGAGTAGAAGGGGATTCTTACATTTAGGGATTTCTATTGTGAAGGGGTGGGATGTTGCTGATTGTCGGGTTTATCGGGGGGCTTGTAGTTCGTCGGAACATCTACCATTAAAGTACTTGTAAAACATGCAGCTGGATGCAACATTGCGTCGATGGGACAGCGGTTGAAGCCTAGGTGACAGTGCGGGACCTATTAGGTTGGCGACTCTGTTTTGAACACTGTCTAAGATGGAGAGACTAGTAGCAGATGCACCAGCCTAAATGTGACAACAATACTTTATACATGGGCGAATGGTGGCTTTGTAAATATATAGCTTAATTTTAAAATCAATATTTATTCATTATTAGTACTAGCAATGTAAAATGAAGTTTTCAACAAAAACAAAGAAAGAATCGTTTTGGGCATTGGAAATCAATCAAAAATTATTCCGATTCCGATACCCCAAAATGTTCCGATTCGGATTAAGCGTCACAACGCTAACATTTTTACGGGAAATTATTTTTTCAGTATTAGTAAAACTTGATGGAGAAAAGACGCAATCTTAATTTGTAAAAAAAAAAAATAATAATTTTAAACATTTAGAAAAAAAATTTTAATTCAAAATAAAGTCGCTTTCGATTGGGTCATTTTGTAGGGAGATAAACTGCTAAGGTTGAAAGACCCTCCCCCCTAAAAAAAAAACAAAAAAAGCAGTCGAATTTGATAACAAAGAAAAAAATTTTTAAAAAGCATAAAAAATGCACTTAATTTGGGTGAAAATAAAAACCCTTCATTTCAATAGTAAAATAAAATAAAAAAATATTAAAATTGAATAAAACTTTTGAATAATCAACACTAGAATGTATTAGAGGGGGGGGGTCTATATTTTTTATAAACTGATATTTTAGTTTTCATTTTTATGTTTTGTTAAAGTGACGAGGCTTTTTATTCTAGAACGAGGCTACTTTAGTTTTATTAAAGAGAATATTAGTTTTATTATTGAACAGAAAAAAACACTGAAAACAATAACAATGATAACAAAAGTGTATCCCTCTACTCACGTTATGATTTCTATTCTTCTTCTTCTTTTTTCTTTTTTTCTATTGTTTGCTTTCAATCGTTTGTTTTTTGGATTTTTTCTTTTCTTTTTGGCTTGCGCAGACATTAGTGATTTGGCGACGCGACGCGTGAAAAATGGCAGCTTCCTGCGCGATTATTCCCCTTTATTCTAACCGGATTTTAATTCGGCTTTAATTGCTTTTAAAAATGTATTTTTCTTTCTTTCAAGGGTGTTGTAAGAATGATGGGATGGCGGGGTGATTTTTGATCATTTTCAAACGAGATGATAATTCAGAGGAATGGTTGACAGAACAAGAAATAAACGGATGCGAGTGGGGAATAAGATGCATCGGGGACACCATCAAAGATGGCCGCTAGATGAAGGAAAATGGCGACAGAATCAAACTAAGCATGCATGAACTGACTGTGTTCAGGCGATTGCTTTTGACGTTCTTATTACGGGCAGTAAGATATTTGTTAACATTACATTTATATTAATACATATTGTTACGATCGGGGAAACGGTGAGCAGTGGATGAATTTCAATAGCAAGCGGTCCAAGAAAGGAGCTATTAGAATATAAACTTTTGCATCTAGTGATCGCTACGATGAAGGGGTGTGATTTTGCTATCGATCAATCGTGGGTTAATTTCGTTGTTGGGCTGTACGTGCAGTTGTTTTGTTAGTTTTTTCACTAGTGCCTTCATATTTTTCCGACATCCAATAAAATTTGGATTACAGATTAGTTATATTATTTAAGTACCAAAGTACGCAGAGGGGGGGGATAGGATTATACTTTTGATATATAAGTTCTTTCTTTTTTTTTTTTTTTTTGCTTGAATTTTTTTTCAAAATGTCCTATTATCAAACATTTGTTTTCTAATTCATTTAAAAAAAATTTTATTACATTTTTACCCCAAACAAGGCACATTACCACTTTGATGTAAGAGGCTACTATCGGGGACATAAGCTACAGGAGAACTATGTGGGGAGTTGTGCAGCAAGATGTCGGTTCACGTTACACTTGAACTTTTGCATGTCAGTACAGTTAGGGAAGCAGGAACCCGGAAGGGAATTCCAAAGTCTAGCGGTTCTGGGGAAGAAACTACTGGAGTAGAAGGCTCTCTTACACCTAGGGATCTCAACTGTGAAGGGGTGGGATTTTGCTGCTTGTTGGGTTTGTCGGGGGTATTTACGTCGAGGGGGTACAAGTGCTTGCAGTTCGTCGGAACATTTATTATAATAAACATATGTTAAATATAATTGCATAAATAAATTCGCTTTCAATTTGATTTCATTTATTTTTTAACAAAGAGGCGGAACAATAAGGTTCTTTTGTTCTTAAGCATAATTCATGATGATTTTGTTGGCATTGGATTCCCCGATATCTTTCTATAAAGAATTGTTTCTAGGATATCAGGTACTTACGGTATGAATTGCGTGAAGGTTGCCAACATCTATAATGAAAAATGTTTCTGTGGAGCGAATTGGATTCGAACGATGGATGTGTAATGTGAGTCTTAAAGAACGACTAATTTCGAGCGGAAGATTAAACGAGGAAGGTGTAAGAGAATGTGTGCAGAGCAGGAGACTTCGATGGTATGGTCATGTTGCAAGAATCGGTAAGAGTGCCAGGGTTAGTAGATGAACAACAGTCGAGTTAGCAGATCTAGTTATAAAAGGAAGAAGAAAGAAAACATGGGAGGAAGTGATATAAATGGTCGTGATAGAAAGAAGGATAGATGAATAGCTGTCCAGAAATGGTTGTGTAGATATTTAATTTTTTTATGTTCTTTTTGTAATAAATATGGCCGTTATAATTCGAATGTAGATGTACCAGTTCAAACCATATTGTTAGATGAGGATGCCTGAAGAAAAATTGCTAGTTATTAGCTTAATGAAAACGGCATTGGCACTTGCATAAGTACTTTAGCAACATATAGGTGAAAGTTTAAAATATGGGAGATATTTCTACCGCATCCTGTGCATATGTAGGTCCTGCATATGATCCTAACCTATATCCAATGGTGAGACCCCACCTTGTGAGCCTTGGGGAGTGTGGGGCCATCCTTTAATTGCCATTGCTTCCAGGTTCACTCTTACCCGGAGTGGTAGTACCTGTTAGGGTCCCAACTATGGGTTAAATAGAATCCGACTTAAAAAAAACAAATATACTCCATTAAAAATCGTTCCTCAAAATAACTAGATTCGGCATTAAATAACTTGAAAAAGGTTGATATGCCGTAAAACAAAAACAACCAACCAACCAACCAACAAACCTGTGCATATGTGTGTGCGTGTGTGCGTGTGTGCGTGTGTATGCGTATGTGTGTGGAAATTGGACAATACAATTACAAATTAATAACACCAAACATTGATTTATTATGAACTATTTAAAAATAATTTTGCAGAATGTTCTATTTTTGTTTCACTGCACTATGTCCGTTTTTTTTTGGGGGGGGGGATTTTATCCCCTTCAAAACCGACCTTGTGTCTCACTCTGCCCTTATGAGGAGGCAAGTGAATCTGCAGTTTTACTGACCACAGTTTTGAACAACTGATAAAGAAACTAGGATGTCCTTTTCTCCTCCTTGCAACCTCTATCTCACAGAAGAGATGTTGCGAGTTTTGTCTCTGATGTATCGTTATTTTCATGGAAAGTGTTCGACTGAGCTTGAATCTATGGTCCCCCCTCGCCAAACTTTCACAAGAAACACTCGTCTAGCTGTAAACACTATCAATAATTCCCCCCACTCTTTATCTGTGCCTAAACCTAAACGTAGATTCCATGAACAAAGCTTCTTTCTTAGAACTGCACGCCTGTGGAATTGTCTTCCGTTTTCCTGCTTTCCGGCTGACTACAATATGGTTGTCTTTAAGTCTAAAGTAAATAAGTTCTTGATGAGCCGTTCCATATAAGTTATCAAATTTAACAAATTTTCATTACTAATGATTACTATATTGCCCAATTTCTACTGTACACTCTTTAACCCTTATCCTTGAGTGGCCTCTTGGCCTTGATAATGTGGTGATGCCTATGTAAAAAAAAAAAAAAAAAAAAAACTAGTTAGAACTCATGCTGTCCGTCAAAGATCGGACAAACACGGACTTAGCGTGAGAGTGGGAATTGGACTAAAATGCTTTAAAATCGCATCATGCTAAGGGCAGTTCATATCTAAAAATTTCCGCCATTCATCATCATTAACAGCGGGCCTGCTGTTGTAATAACGTCGGCGACGACGACTCTCCAAATTGTGGTGCCATGATAATTTCATGAAAACAAGTAAAGACGGTAGTTTCCCGTTGCTTTCCGTTTGTTTCAGGGGTGCATCTTCCCCAGTCAGTTAAACGCGCCCCCAGATACCAACCTGGACATTTCTACGACTCGGCGCGGTACATTACAGCGCCTAGCTTTCACAAACAGTCACCCATCTGGTACTGAGCGGGCTCATCGTTGCTTAAATAAAATGATCTGGCAAGAACCGGTATGTCAACGTGATTATGCCGTCATTCAAGTGTGTTTAAAATTCCATACACCCCCCCAATTAGTATTAATAGTTATAAGATTGCTTTTATTTATTCACCCCTAAAACGTAAGGGGTCACTGTGATAGGGGTCGGATTAATAAATAGTGGCCTAAGTGGGATTTCGGGCAGTAAGATATTTGTTGACATACATTTACATTAATGCATATTGTTACATTCGAGGAAACAGGGAGCAGTGAATAAATATCAATAGCAAGCGATCCAAGAAAATAAGTTTTTAGAGTAGAAAAATCCGGTATCTAGTGATCTCTAATATGAAGGGTGATTTTGCTATTAGACGATTGTAGATTAATTTTTTTGTGGGGCTATACGTGCAGTTGTTTCATTAGTTTTCTTCCTAGTAAGTCCATATTTATTTTTCTCCAGCATCCAATAAAATTTTGATTAAAGTTTGGTTATATTATTTAAGTATTTTGGCTCGCAGGGAAGGGGGGGGGGTATTTTCTTAATTTTTATTTTGCTTTAATATTCTTTCAAGATGTCTTATTACCAAACGTTTGCTTTCTAATTCATGCTGTTTGTAAAGGACATCGTTCACTCATCCCGCATATCATCTCAGCTGGTTCCTGTGTGAAGAGTTCTTAATAATATTCAATTGTTTCGCACCGCGTGTTTGTGCGTTTGGAACGGGAAATTACGTATTTTTTTGAATTGCATAAATGAGGCGTAATCGAACACACGGAAACGTTTCTGCTTCTCTAGATCTATTCTGTTGATATTGTCAAGAGTTGCCTCCCCATTGTTCCCACTTTTGTTTCGTGTTTTTCTTCAGTGGCTTTCCCATTTCGCTTTTCAATGCTTTGTGTCGTTTGCCGAAGAACTTTTTTGATTAAAGTGTTTTTCAATTATTTGTGTTTACGCACATGCGTGCATAATATAATAATTTCCGTGTAAAAAAAAAAAGGCTGGATATTCTTAAGGTATTGATAGTTTAAGGTACTTGTTTACATTGGTGATCTATTGAACCAACGCATTTCAGGTGAAAACATTATTACGTACTTACGTGTCATGGTAAAAATTAGTATGAATTTCAAAAATTACGAAAATGTTCCGGTAGAAGATGTGCTACATGTATTTTTAGAAACAACAACAACAACAACAACAACAGCAACAACAACAACAACAACAACAGCAGCAGCAGCAGCAACAACAAACAGCTACAGTTACGTTCTAAAATGTGTTGGTTTAAAAATGTCGACTCTCTAATTTGTCAATTTATGTCAAGGGTTATCTCCCTCGTTTGTCATACTGAATTGGTCGCACAACTCTTCAACATTAAAACATACAATAAAACTAAATAATTCGATAAATTTTAAATGATAAGAAATATTGTACATAAACACATTTCCACCATCAAAAAATTCTAAACTTCGTCATTTATTATAAAAAAATTTTTTTTTAACTCATTTACTAATAAGCAATAACTCGGAAACCGACAACAATTTACTAAAAACTAGCAAATCCGTGTATGTTTTTAAATGCTTTGTTGGGGAAGGCGTCTCCAAAAACAACTCGTACACACGAATAACAAGAACCAGTACATCTCGCCGGCTTACATGTCAGCTGCCTTCCCCTAACAGTTCCATCTACCAACACCTCGTATCACATAACACCCACCAAAACGAATTTAGAAACATTAATAAAAACCACCGCCACTTTAAGCGTCTCACATTGTAACCTGCGCCTCCCAATCACGAAAGCCTCACTCATTCGCAAGAACAAACTGACTATCAATCAGGCTCAATATGGGCGGGGGGGGGGAAGCTTAAGTGCTGTTAACGATTTTAATTTTATTCGACTTTTTCAATAAATTCACTAACGCAATATTTTTATTCATCACTCGACTGAAGACGACTCATGCAAGTCGAAAACGTTATCACTCTGGAAATTTTCTTTTTACACCCGAACAAAATGTTTGAACATCGTCCCGCTAAATAGAGAAAAATGGATCGCAAGAGAAGCAAACAGGAATTATTCCTGCTGGTCAATATATATATATATATATATATATATATATATATATATATATATATATATATATATATATATATATACGTATTGGTAAATATAGACATATATAAGTGTTATTGTTGTTCGTCCGTCGAAACGACGTAGATCATCTGATCATCCTGTAGAGTGGAGTGGGAGGAGTCATCATCGGTGAGTACGGATATGGCTGATAAGCCCAATCTTTGCTTGAAAAGTTCTACTGCAGTGAGAAGAGGGAATCATAGCAGATGTCAAGGGCTTCAAAACATTGTCCTTCCTGTCCTTTCTGCGCTTCTCTGCAGCAACTTTTCGGTAACTTTCATATTTGCAGGCGCCGTCATGAACAGCGGCCCGACACTTGGCTCTATCTAAAGCTGCCTGCTACCATGATGACGGATCAACGTTGAAAGCCTACACACACACACAAACATACACACACACACATACACACACACGCACACACACATAACACGATTGCTTACGACATATATATATATATATATATATATATATAGTAATTTATAAAATATATATGGCGATTAAGCTACACTGAATATTCTGCGTTTCATCCACTATAGGATTCGTCAGGCTTATGCGTGAATTCTGTGGTTGTTTCTTGTTTTTATATATGTTGAGGATTTTTAGGTAGCCAATCAGCTTTCTAGTATCCACCGCGCCCCTTCCTATCAGCCAACCTCAGAAACAACGCGCATAAGCCTGACGAATCCTATAGTGGATGAAACGCAGAATATTCAGTGTAGCTTAATCGCCATATATATTTTATAAATTACTAACTAGCTCTACCTACGTATTGAGCACTTTCGAAGTAAATATTTAAAGTTTACGCATAAATCTATACTTTCGTATATTAAATTTATGTGAGTAAATTAAGTAGTTATATATATATATATATATATATATATATATATATATATATATATATATATATATATATATATATATATATATATATGCCGTAAGCAATCGTGTAATATTTTCCCCGGCACCACCTTTATTATCATTAACTTAATCCATGAACGTGTTTTGGTGAAGCTTTAATAGAAAAAGCTTTCAAAAAAATCTACGCCAAGATCAAAACCTTGTGCGTGCTTGTCTGAATGATATTGGAAAATAAAGCCGGGATGATTTGTTTGTCGTTTTGTTATTTTATTTTCAATTTTGAAGCGTTTACTTTTGTCTGATGTCGGATTCAGATGAGGTTAATGAAAATCTATATT
>NC_136498.1:128295200-128302700 GCF_053919585.1 Euprymna scolopes
GGACTCAAAAGAGGTAAAAAAAAAAAAAATGCCCCCAAATGGCTCAAAACAACACTTTTTGACCCATAGGGTTTTACCCATCCATCAGATTTTCCTGAAACTTGGCCAAAATGTGGAGGACATTGTTCTTAATATAATTTCAGTATAGGTGACCCTGCCACAATTCTGGTTCGCATCCCTCTGGGATTTTTATGGCTAAAAAAAAAAACATGCCTTTTTGGAGCTCTTTCTTCATATTACTCAAAAACCTGATACGTATGTTTATATAGTGGTTTTCCATGGTGCTGAATTCAAATATACATGTTTAAGGCGTGAAACTGAAACGTTTGTCCATTTTCACTTGGATTCTGCATTCCCAAGAGCTCAAAAGGTGCCACAAATGCCCCAAAATTGCAAAGAATGACACTTTTTACCCCATAACTTCTGTCCCATCCATTAGATTTTTCTGAAATTTGGCGAAAATGTGAAGGCAACGTTGGTCCTTCACACTTCTCAAATTCATAATTTCTTCACTATTTTTTATGACGTCATCTTACATGCAGCACCAGAGGGGGACCACGCATACGTGGCTTGTTATTGTTACTATGAGTTTTCGCACGTGTCATTATCAGTGTTTGTTCACTGGCAATACATGTTGTTTTCCCATTAATCTGAGTGACGACATGTCTCCCTACATTTACAGCCATCATTGCTTCTTTCAGTAGCCGTTGCAAATTACTTTGTGTTATCGTATCAGTCATTTACCATTGATTTCTCGTTCTTAGGTTCGTGGGCTTCCTCTGAAATTTTATTAACTATTAGCCTCCCCAAGATAATTTATGTGTTATTTAGATTATTATTATTAGTAGTAGTAGTAGTAGTAGTAGTACCAATAGCAATAGTATGTGTTATTTTTATATAGGTATTCGTCCTCGTCGTCGTCGTCGTCGTCGTCGTAGTAGTAGTAGTAGTAGTAGTAGTAGTAGTAGTAGTAGTAGTAGTAGTAGTAGTAGTAGTATGAAACAAGTGTCGTCTAGATTTTAATATTTATTATGTGTTGAAAGACTAATAATTTATGAGTCATTTGGATTATTTTCTCCTTTCCTTTCTATAAAAAAATGCCTTACTTTTACAATATATACACAACCGGGAAATCCCGGGTCTGTACAGCTAGTACATGAGTATGATAAGCTTTCAGACAACAAGGAAAAAGTACTGACTAGACAGACAATGGAATGACAAAGCAGCAATTCATCGGCCTATTAATGCAAATTAAAACGACAGACAGTTGGCCTCTCAATTCATTTTACAACTGAATACTTTAAGATTAAAAGAGAAAAAAAAAAGAATCGCACAATTGATTATGAAAGAGCGAGTGGATGCAAGTAAAAGAGTTCTTTGACAAGGTATTTGCTAAACCAATAAAACGATTATATTGAGGGTAAATAGTGCCTTTGCAACACCGTTTTACAGTAGGTATCACTCCGCATTATCCATGTGTGATTTGTCTTCTCGACAGCTTTAAGTCATCGCGTTCATCAAACGACTGTTTAGTCGACAACCAAATGACGCCTGGAAAATTTATATTTGTTGTGTGTATGTGGTGGTGGGGGGGTTCTTTAAACTATTGACTTCATTTACTTACACATTTGGTATATTTAATCTCTATCTATCTATAAATCTATCTATTTATTCGTTTATCTGTCTGTTCTCGTTGTTTGATGGGTCGATCGATCGAATAATAGACTATTTAGTGAAATTGAAAGATATTGCACATACTGAAATTTACCAAGCGTGTTTGTGTGTGTATGTATAGATAATATGTATATATATATATATATATATATATATATATATATATATATATATATATATATATATATATATATATATATATGTGAACAAATGATTAATAAAACATGTTAAAAAACATCTTGAAAAAGAGTTAAAAACATATTTAATTTTAAAAAGGAAGCACAAGATAAGTGGATAGTCCTTAATCCGCGGAGTTTCGAAGAAATACTCTCCTTCTCAACAGAGGGCAGGAATTAGCAAAATTTTATTCTTATATATATATATATATATATATATATATATATATATATATTCATATATATATATATATATATTTATATATATATACATATATATATATATATAGAGAGAGAGAGAGAGAGAGAGAAACAGACAGACAGAGAAAGAGAGAAAGAAAAAGAAAGAAAAAGAAAGAGAGAAATAAAAAAGAGACAACTCAAGTTATGTGCTCATCAACGTTTCATCTTTATTTCGAGACTTCTCTGGGCGAATAGAATTAAGAAAACAAAACACCAGTACAAATATTTGGAAATATATTCCTCATGTAATGAAATGTGTGACACTATTCCATTTCAGCAAATTTTTCCGTTTCTGAAATGGAACAGGGTCACACATTTAATTACATCAAAAATATATTTTCACATATTTGTACTGGTGTTTTGTTTTTTTCTTGATTTCTTTCACCCGATGAAGTCTCGAAATAAAGACGAAACGTTGATGCACACATAACTTTGTTTGTTCCTTTTTTATTTCTCTGTTTCTTCGGAATACTATTTTCATTCTCTTTCTCTCTCTCTCTCTCTCTCTCTCTCTCTCTCTCTCTCTATATATATATATATATATATATATATATATATATATATATATATATATATATATATATATATATATATATATAGGACTGCCGACTGTCATCACGACGGTTCTAGGTTCGATCCTTGGCTTGGGAGAGGTGTTAGTCTAGCGGCATTGATGAGTTGTGAAACAACGAAACATGTCTGTATGTCGATGACTAAAATATATTATATATATATATACATATATATATATATATAGTTTGTAGCCTATTTTTCCTTTAACTTATATAACTTTAACTTTTTAACTTATTATATATATATATATATATATATATATATATATATGTATATATATATGCCTTGTCGTAAAATACGCTTAATATCATATTTTAATTTATGCAGATCATGTAGAGTCCATTATTTATTATTATATTGTACCCAATATATATTAGTGATCACCAGGGGAGCGCAGTCGTAAAATACGCTTAAATATCATATTTTAGTGCATGCAAATTTAATATTCTTTTTATAGAGTCATCTCTCTATATATTGTTCGCAATATATAATAGTGATTTTAAAAGTTTTAAAAAATTTTCACTTGGCTAGCATGAACCAGGATCGAAGCCAAAACGTTAACGTTTCAGCGTTACTCCTTATTATCTGCGCTACAAACAGATTGATATCAAACGGCTAAGAATTAACCGACATTTAATAATATTAGTATAAATGTATAATTTGTTCTTTACCTGCACTTGAAGCGTTTCATATTCATTGAAAATTGGTAAAATTACTTATATAAGTGGGTACGTTTGGAAGGCTAAAAACAATATATTTTTTAATAAACAAATTTATTTGTTTATATTACATATATTTCGATGTTATATATCCTTATCAATGAAGAGTCTGTTTTTTCTTCTTCTTTTCTTTCTCCGCATAGTGGAATTCTGCGAGCGAGAGGGTGTCAGTCCGTGAGTCTTGATGAGGATGTGTAGCATCGAATATTGTCCGATATAAACAAATAAATTTGTTTATTTATTTTTTTAAATGTGTTGTTTTTAGCCTTAAAAACGTGTTCATTTATATACGTAATTACTATAAGTATAAACGTATATTTGCACATGCATAGAAAAGCATTTTAAGTCGACCTACGTCTTTCAAATTTTAATTTTATCAATTTTGGCACCATATAAGCTATTTTTACCGAATCGAATTTGTTCCATATATCGAATCCCCCTATATATCAATTTTTTTTATCTGTAGACAAAATTTGACAGAGTAGTTTGGTAAAGACCGTTCCTCACGTAGAGAAACAGACAGACAAGATCACTTATATACTTATTAATATATATGTGTGTGTGTGCGTGTGTGTGTGCGTGTGTGTGTGTGTGTGTGTGTGTGTGTGTGTGTGTGTGTGTGTGTGTGTGTGTGTGTGTGTGTGTGTGTGTGCAAATAAATTCAGAGTAGGCTTATATGATAAAAATAATCATTATCAAATTTATGATGTAATAAAAAAGAGTTTTAACTCTGAATATCGTTCTCTCTTTCTCCCCTCTCTCTCGCTCTCTCGCATTCTCTTTGTCTTTCCTTCTTTCTGAATCAATTCTCTCCCCCTCTCTTTCTCTCTCTCTCTCTCACACACTCTCTCTCTCTCTCTATTTCCTGTAACTTATTCTCCTTCTTTTCTCGTGTTTTATATTTGCTTTCCCCACTTTTTCTTTAAACATTTTTATTTCTCTCTTTCTCCCTCCTCCCTCTCTCTCTCTTTCTCTCTCTATATATATACCTCTCTCTCTATCTCTCTTTCTCTCTGTCACTCTCATCAATTTTCTTTTTTTTATTATATATTCTCCCCTCATTCAATTCGTCCTTGTTTAATCTCATCGAATAAATACAAAAACAAATGCAATTATTCTGTTAACTCTAAATTGAAATGCTAATATTGGCTTAAAAACTGACTTCCGGTATTTGGAACCCTAACTTCCGGAACATTATGCGCCTAAAATTGGAACACTGGAAAATATTGACTGAGCCGAACATTTTTTTCTTTACAAGAACGTTTTTTTTTATTTTTTGTCTTTTTTGTATTTGTTATTTGCTTTTTTTTATTTTATTCTTTTATTTTTTCTATTTATTATTTACTAGTTGGATGATCGTACATTGATATGCGCGCGTGCGTATATAATGTAAAAAATACAACGGTATTTTAAGTCACATTTTTTTTTTGCAGTCGGAGGCAGGGGAAATAACCTTTAACTTTTATTGTTATTGTAATTATTACTCACTAGGAGTTCTCAAAGCAAAGTTACCTGTAATATTTCGCTAATAAAAATTAGTGGTTTTCCCTGGAGTCTGAGTGACGGTTTTTCCTAACGCAACGATTTTATATAACTGCCATTGATTTTTCTTTCAATTTGCAGAGAGGGGCTAAATTAATGATTTTTTGTACTAAGATTAGTTAACCTTACTTTTAGTTGGTTTGTGCCATTTGATTGTACCTATTTACTATGCCTCCCCACGGGACAGAGTTAGACACCAGGGTCGTTTTTTAACGTGGAGAAAAGGTACAAAAATAAAAATTGTCTCAGTCGTGAAGGATTTCTCCTCCACCAAAAGAGAACAAGAAATAGAAGTGCAGCATCTGAAGAACAGATACTACACTTTGATCTTGACCAAAAGGATTGTAGTCAAGCATTTCCAAGCTCTATGATTCTACCTGGTATATGTCTATCTGAAGCCGCAATTATAATAATTCAGAACATTATTGAAATAAAGTTCTGAATTTTGTTTTTAGATGGGGACTGTTTGTTTATATTACTTGTATCAATCGGACTATTGCTCTCATCTGAAGTGCAACATTTTGGTCGGGTTGTCCTTCGATCTTCTTGGTTGCTCTTTAGAAAAGAAAAAGAAAAGTTACTGACTTATTTAGTTATACATATTTTCGTATTCTGTGAGTTAGTCTCTATTTTGTGGATATAGTTTCGAATTTGTAAAAAAATTGGTTGACAAAGTGGAGACAACTCTAATAAAGAACGATAGGATATTATCTCTATTTCATCGGCAAAATTTTAAGGGTTTATTACGTTTGTTTATTTGTTTTTCTATAATTAGAGGCTCCTAAATGCTACTAAAATCTAAGCTCCGTTAGCTTAGTCATTTTTCGTTTTTTTTTTTTTAGCATATGTGCTACCGCCTTGAGCCGCCTGACCCTCCCCATTGCATCCCTCAATTATTTTGGCATCGTACCACAAAGGAAAGTGTGATTCTTTTTCTTTCCATATGTGATCAGCTAGTTCCGTCTTTTCGACCTCTGCCCGTGTCATGGCTTTACGGTGTTCTTCTAGCTTTACTTTAACGGGCGACCGGTCTCACCTTTATATAGTTTCCTGCAGTATTGAACTCAACATAGATTGGAAACTGTTTTGTTGTTATAAGTTTCTGCAGTATTGAACTATACATAGATTGGAATCTGTTTTGTTGTTATAAGTTTCTGCAGTATTGAATTCAACATAGATTGGAAACTGTTTTGTTGTTATAAGTTTCTGCAGTATTGAATTCAACATAGATTGGAAACTGTTTTGTTGTTATAAGTTCCTGCAGTATTGAATTCAACATAGATTGGAAACTGTTTTGTTGTTATAAGTTTCTGCAGTATTGAACTCAACATAGATTGGAAACTGTTTGGTTGTTATAAGGTTATCATTCTACACCTTACTTTCTACTTTACGCGGTAGTATAGTATTTATTTTGTTTTTATGGGACCATCCTCCCAAGCATTAGTTCTTCCTTTGCAGGTTGTGTAGTATCGGTTTCGTTGTCATCAAACCACTCTCTCATGGTAGCATTTGTTTCGTTGTTATGAGATCATTCGCTAGACTTTACCTCCTCCTCTTGTGGGATATTGTAGATTATGTCGTTAGTCGTGATACCATCCTCCCAAGCATTATTTCTTCCATTGCAAGTGGTGTAGTATCGGTTTCGTTGTCATCAACCCACTCTCCACTCTCTCATAGTACTATTTGTTTCGTTGTCATGAGATCATTATCCATGACTTTACCTTCTCCTTTATGGTGTAATGTAGACTATGTCGTTTGTCGTGATACCATCTTCCCAAGCATGTTGATGAGGGAAGAGAGCATAGTATATGTTCATTCGATATGATACCATCGTCTGAGTCTAGTAAAAATTTGTGACTTGAAAAAGCATATATATTCTAGCATCATTAATATTCCGATTTTAACACCGGGAATGTTCACGTGTATAACTAGCTTTTTATTGCAGTTTTACTCCAAACAAGGCACAGTGCCACTTTGATGCAGGAGGCTACTATCTGGGACATAATTTGCAAGGATACTATGTAGGAAGTTGAGCAGCAAGATGTTTGTTTACATTACACTTGAACTTTTGCATAGCAGTACAGCTGGAGAAGCAGATACTCGGGAGGGAATTCCAAAGTCTAGCAGTCCTAGGGAAGAAACGATTAGAATAGAAGGCTTTCTTATATCTGTGTATCTCTATTGTGTAGGGGTGGGATTTTGCTGCTTGTAAGGTTTGTAGGGAATATTAACACCGAGAGGGTACAAGAGCTTATAGTTCGTCAGATCATCTACCATTAATATACTTGTAAAACAGGCTTTAAATGGCTTCTAGAGTTCTTCAACTCTGATGTTGAATTACCTCCCTTGCTAACCTATTGCCATTATGAGTGATGCGTCGCATACATAGTCATGGCGTAAATCTTGTACAGAGTCGACAATTTGCGTTTGGGTGCGATGAATTGATGCTCACGGACTGAACGGTGCCGAACAAACACAAGCCCTGGCAAGACATCCTCCACGGCTTATCCAATCAGGTGATCCAAGTAGCAAATACGTGATAGGTGATAGGATTTAGGTTCTCCCACGGGGTA
>NC_136498.1:128307700-128322700 GCF_053919585.1 Euprymna scolopes
ATTTAACATGAATAAATCTGTGGAAATCAAATCAAAAGTTTTTTGGTTTTTTTTTCAAATTGAAGTCTAAAAAATAAGAAGATATAAACCCGTTGATCACTGCCAGTAAATCCAGAATTACTTAATTGAGTGATTTAAGAATCTGGGAGCTGGTATGGCTGCCAAGGTTATTTCTTTTTGCTAGCAGTCAACGCCTGGTGGCGCCGATCGTTCGCCTAGAGCGGGTAAGTCGGTTAGCGGCCATCGGCTTCCATTAGAGGCGTGTGCGAGTCATTTGCTGCGCAGATCTCTCCCGGGAAGTGCTAATGGATGCAAGCGGGGCTCAATCTTGCAACGGCCCTTCGCTTCTACGCTTAATAAATCCAATTACGACTCCATTCCTCCACTGCTTTAAAATCAACACCGACTATTTATCGATATTGAATCTATATACGTTAGTCTGCTTATTTCAGTCTAATTGAATAAAGTCATTTCGTTTTCGGCCTTTGTTATATAAAATGATTAATTTCATTTAAAGGGGAGATAACTGTCTTCTGGACGATCTCCTTTCCATCTCGTTCGGCAGAGCCAATCAAATTAGGGCTATTGTGTTCGACAGGGAGCAGGATACCGCCCATCCCTCCTCTCATTCCTTTATTCTCAATTTGCTTAGCTAAATTTCGACGATTTTTCTTTCTGCACGTTCGCTATGAACACGTGGATGAGTGGGCAATAGCTTTTGGAAGATGAAGCGGGGTTTAGATGTCTCGCAAGAAGGTAGACACAGGTTTCACCAGGCAGCAAAAAAAAAAAAAAAAAAAAAAAACACCATCGCATATGCCGCTTGAAGTTTATAACAACGAAGATTGTCCAAAAGTAAAGCATCCTGCTTTTTTAACCGCTAAAACGTTAAAGAGCTACGAATACAGGAGTAGTACCATTTAAACGAGTGACTTCTTATGCGCTGACTTTTACTTTTCTACATAGTCACCACCATTCATAATGCACTTTTGCCAGGCGTTCATTTCTGTTTCTGACGCAAGTCCATGACAACGATTGCTTTCTTAGTCTCACACTGCCAATATCTGCAACAGAAAGATGAAACTTTCAAGCCATGAATGCATAATTTCAGTCATCATAACAATATAATTTGCAATCCCCTCTGATCCACTCGTTCGGAATAAAAAATAGGAGGCATTACTTTTGAAACGTACTTCGTATATAATTGTAATCAGAATGCAATTGTAAATATAATTCAACGGTTCCCAAGATTTTTTACGAGGTCGCACACAATTGAGCTGTTCATATTTTCACAACACAAAAATGAATATTTAAATAAATATTTAACAATACTTAGCAATGTTTATCCGCATGCAACCTTCAAAATATCAAACAATTTAAACAAACGATTTATTATGCATTCTATTTATTTTTATATGTAAGCATCCATATCATATAATATAAATCTCACCTGTTTGTTTAAATGTATGTATGTATGTATGTATGTATGTATGCCTAAAACTTTCAACAGAGGCGAAAATTTCCACGGAATTGGTATCGTTTTGAAACTCGACCCTTCGGACGACAAATATCGAAAACTTGGCTAAAAACATTAATTCTTTCATCTTCAACCGGGCACTTTTCTACATGGAGGGGTCGCTTTTTTCGCCGATATTTTCGAAAGTCATCCCCTCTTTTCGATCGACTAGTCTTAATTTGAACCTTCGCCATTTACGGTTTAGCGATTGACGCAACGGCAAAGAAGTCACTTTTTTTCACGTTCTTTTCCTCTTTCGCATTATGGGTTTGAGCCTGCATGCCTACTAGCTCTACTACATTTGGCCAAGATCAAAGTGTAGTATCTGTTCTTCAGATGCTGCACTTCCATTTCTTGTTCTCTTTCGGTGGAGGAGAAATCCTTCACGACTGAGACAATTTTTATTTTTGTACCTTTTCTCCACGTTAAAAAACGCTGGTGTCTAACTCTGTCCCGTGGGGAGGCATAGTAAATAGGTACTACAATTTTTTTTTTTTTACGCAACACACCTCCAAACACCCGGGCAACGCCGGGCACCCAGACTAGTATCACATAAGTATGATAAAAATGTGCGAGTTAGTATTTCTTACATCCGTAAATACATTCATTAAGTCAGTTATGCATCCAGAAGAACAATGGGGAGAATTATTAAATCATGAATCACGTTCAAATTTTACGAAACAGTTTGAGAAATGATTCGGTCGGCATATGTAAATGTTGAGACAAAGGTGCTGTTGAAATTACCGAAATGCGTCGTGTGTGATCGAGCTATAGGGGAAGGGAGAAAGCTTGAAATCGCCAGAAGCGTCGACTCTTATTTAGACGATTAAGTTGCGATTTCGGCTTGAGACATTGATTTGTCTAACTGCATTGAAGAATTGCGTACAGTCTGTCTCTAGATTACTTCATATATATACTAGCAGTTCAGCCTGGTTTTGCTTGGGGCATATATACTGTTCATAACTTTATGTGCATATGTATACGTATATTAAAAAGTTTTACTCATGTTCAGGTAACCTACATCTAAAATTTCAAATGCTTAGACCCAAAATTGCGTATGAGTTTGGTAGAGTCTGCAAAGGTCAACTCTTCCAACTTTGACCTCTTGGTAGCCACATTTTCGCCTAAAAATTGATTAAAAGCTTACTGAATGTCTGAATACCTTTTATGTAACGTTTCAAATTTTAGACCCAAAATTAGCTGAATAGTTTGCTAGAGACCGCAAAGGTAAAATCTTTTGAACTTTGACTCCTTGGCAGCAAAATTGTCGGCGGAAACCCGATTCAAAAGCTTGCCCTATGTCGGAATACACTTTATGTAAACTTTCAAATGTTTAAACCTGATTAATTTGTTAGAGACTGAAGAGGTCAAATTTTTTTTAATTGACCCTAATTTTGACCACTTAACATTTACTGTTTTGGGCTCAACCAAAATTAAAAAGTTTAATCCATGTCGAAGTAACCTACATTTAAAATTTCAAGTGTTTATACCCAAAATTGGCGGAGGAGTTTGGTAGAGTTTTAAAGGGCAATTCGTTGAATTTTGACCCCTTGACAGCAAAATTTCTGGCCGAAAATCGATTTAAAAGATTTTTCCAAATCTCAATACTCCTTATGTCAAATCTTGAGTCTCTAGACTGAAAATTGACAGAGTAGTTTGCTAGGGAAATGTAGACAAACGGACACACACACAAACAGACAATTTCACTTTTATATATATATATATATATATATATATAGTCATCCACATACAGTACTGTTTCGCTGTTTCACAGCTCATCAGTGCGGCTAGACAGGCAACTACCTCAAGCCAGGATTGAAACCTGACCGTTTATACGGCAGTCAAGGATTCTAACCATTACGCTATTGGCGGCTGCTTGAACGAGTAGTGAGTTTAACGATGTTTTGATATCGTCCGAAATACCTCCGAAATATAGTCATTCATATACAGTACTGTTGCGTTGTATCACAACTCATCAGTGCGGCTAGACTAGCGCCTTTCCTCAACCGGGGATTGAACATAAAACCATCGCATTGATAGTCAGCAGTTCTAAACCCTAGGCCATTGGATCGGTGATCGCAAATGACCTCTTCAAATGTCCATTAAATAAACATTTGACCACCACTTTTACGAGTAAACAGCCGGCTTTGCTTTATAGTCAATTAAGTAATGATCGAGGTACATTTTACGAAAGTGCTTTACATCTTCCTCTCTTTAGTTTTCATGCTTAAAGTAAATATCACAGTGTATAAGCATTTTTTGAAACTGGAGATATTCATAATCGCACTCTATTTCCCAAAAGAAGGGAGATGTAACCTATGAGAAATATTTGGAATCAAGTCTCCCCTTGCTGTTATTTCAGATCATTTGAAACCATAGCAGCAAGTTTTAGTCTCCCCGCTATCAAGACCAGAAGTTTGGAGGATATATATATATATATATATATATATATATATATATATATATATATATATATATATATATATATATAGTTCTGTGGAAATATATTTTATTTCCTTATAATATATAGTAATCTTTATTTAATAAGTTCAATGTAATTACAGAGCAATATACTGAATGAATGACAAAAGTCTATATTCCAAAGTTCATAATGTTGACCATCTTATAATTTATTGATTTAATTAAATTGACATTTACAATTCTTGACAGTATCTGTTTCGTAGCGCAAAATCAATCACTTAATTATTATATCAACTTTTTTTTTTACACGGTGGTCACCACTTATCAAGGCCCGGAATCCACTCAGGGATAAGGGTTATTAGTGAATCTATTTAGTGAATCTATTTTGCCCTTAACTCACCAGAAGAAATAGGAACAATCAATTCAACAAAACGAAATAAAGTGCCTTTTTACATGATTAAAATCCGAAAACTTGAAGAGAAGTTGTAAATACCTTATAATATGTTTCATTATGCCATTTTGTATTCTTATATTTATATATATATATATACAGCCATTTAATTAATAGGAGATGTTTACCAGGCAAAGGTTCAGTCCAATAAACGTATTAATGTTTATATCATGCCAACCAAGTAAAAAAAAAAGCTCTTTATGACAGTGAGAAGTAAAGCTTAATACCATAAGAACAATATCACGTCTTGAATTCAGTTCAGTTTGGAATTTTTCTTTTTTCTTTTTCCCTTCTTTCTTGTTTGTTTATGCCTCCAGAGAAATATTATACGAACATTTCTAAAAAAACAATATGTTACAAAAACACTATATTCAAACATTATCTTAGAAGCATAATTATATATTTTATGAACACCATCATAAAATGCAGTTTCAGAAATTGCTAAAACCAGCAGATTCCAGCTCTGCGCTATATATATAACCTGCTAACCAGTTTCTATCCTTTAACGAGGAGAAAATTACATTGTATGAAACTCCACTGAATAAGGATATTTCATTGGAGGTATTCTGATATATATATATATATATATATATATATATATATATATATATATATATGTGTGTGTGTGTGTGTGTGTGTGTGTGTGTGTGTGTGCGTGCGTGTGTGTGGGGGGTGAATTACTTCATTTAATCACATAAATTAATATAAGAAGATATAATTTTATGCGTAAATCTTTCAGTGTTTACTTCAACATTGCTCAATACATAGGTAGAGCTAGGTAGTAAGTTATGGAAATAAATATGGCAATTAAGCTACACAGAATATTCCGCGTTTCATTCTCGTGAGAATTCGTCATGAGAATACAACGCGGGATATTTTGTGTAGCTTAATTACGATAGATATTTTCATAACTTACTATATATATAAATATAGCAATTATCCTTATTATCTTTCACATTCTCAGATCTTATAGTAAGCGCCATATTTATTTCTTCTTTTTTTTTTGGTGAATTACTGACTCATTTCAATGATTCTACAGAGTGGTCGCTAGAAAAGCAGGAAATTTGTGAAACAACGATTTAATTATACAAAGAATAATTTTTACAAAATTTTTCAAAGACAAATGTTTAATTATACTCCTAGATATTCAAAATGTCGTCCGTGCACTTCACTGCAGCGTCAAACAACGATATATTTTTACAACTCTCACACGGCACCAATCAAAAAATACCAATCACGCATTTTATTCATGATCTAAACTGACCTTCAAATTTCCCGCTTTTCTAGCGGCCAACCTGTATTTTAAATTAATTCTGTTTTGTTGTTAGTTTGTTGTTTGTTTTCTTTTTCATTTTTTATTTATCGTTTGTTCTAATTACTATGTTTCTCATATGAAAATGAAATCTAACTTGCGAGGAAAAGAGTAAAATAAATGAAAAAAAGAAATGGTGAGTTTATGCAAAGAAATAACCCTGGATTAAATGTATAGAACAGAAAACGCTCTGATCCCCATCTGACATCTGACATCAATTGTGATGGATGGCTCTCGTCTGGGTGAGGCCCCGTGTTTTGACAAGCTTCTGGGTTTGACCTTTACTCCTGATCTGAAATGGAACACGTACATCAAGTCTGTTGCCAAGGTCGCTGGAAAGATGGTGGGATCCTTCTACCGCTCCAGAAGATATCTCACTACTGATGCAATTCTCTATCTATATTAAAGCCAAGTACGTCCAAGGATGGAATACTGTTGCCATATCTGGGCAGGAGCTGCTAAAAACAGCCTATCCTGCCTTGACAGAGTACAAAATAGACTTCGTGGCTTAGTGGGGGATGCCCTTTTCACTACCCTGCAACCTCTCTCCCACAGAAGAGACGTTGCGAGCCTGTCTTTGTTTGACCGTTATTTCCATGGCAGATGCTCGTCTGAACTCCAATCTCTGGTCCCCCCTCGCCAATCTTTCACGAAAAACACCCGTCTAGCTGAATCCACTGTGAAAAATTTCCCCCACTCTATATCTGTGCCTAAATCAAAACACGGATTCCATGAACAAAGCTTCTTTCTTAGAACTGCACGCCTGTGGAACTCTGTTCCGTCTGCCTGCTTCCCTCCGGACTACAACTTGGTTTTCTTCAAGTCCAATGTTAACAAATTCCTAATGAACCGCCCCCTTAAGTAAACATTTCAGCAAATCTCCTCACTAAAGTAATGTACTTGCAATAACCCTTATTCCTGAGTGGCTTCCGGGCCTTGATAAGTGGTGATCAATGTGTAAAAAAAAAACAAAAAAAAAACATGTGACTTCTACGAACGGCGAGAATAGAGAGTAAAAGAGAAAGGATGCGAAAGTATACTAATTGAATGAAAGAAATGGGGAAATAGAAAGACAGTGGTTAAACGGTGACGAAGGAAAAGATATATAAAATATGCCCGAAATTAATTTGCTTGCAGTGAAATTCATACGTAGTTCATACTTAGTAATGGATATTCGATGTCATTACACGACGCAATATATAACTATGCTAGCAATTATGTAAACCAAGCAATTCAATTCCCTGGAAATATTAGAACGATATTCATTCAAGTCATTTTGTCGATTACAGAAGCATTAATTGAATAATTGGCATATCTCTACGGAGATATACATTCAGGAAGTGCAAATATGTCCATGGAATAAAATCCGGAAGTCATAAAGACACAAGAGATTTATTAAAACGAGGAGACGCCCACTCGCCATTCGTTCGGCATTCCACTTGCAATTATTCAGAATATTTCTATTAGTAACACAATTTTTTAAAATATTAATATTAATAAAACAATTATTCATACTATCAATATAAATAAAACAGTTATTCAGATTTTTATTAGTAACATAATTATTTAAAATATTAATATTAATGAAATAATTGTTTAAAATATTAATATTAATAAAATAATTATTTAAAATATTAATATTAATAAAATTATTATTTAAAATATTAATATTAATAAAATAATTGTTTAAAATATTAATATCAATAAAATAATTATTTAAAATATTAATATTAATAAAATAATTATTTAAAACATTAATATTAATAAAATAATTGTTTAAAATATTAATATTAATAGCATAATAATTTAAAATATTAATATTAATAACATAATTGTTTAAAATATCAATATTAATAAAATAATTATTTAAAATATTAATATTAATGAAATAATTATTTTAAAATATTGATATTAATAAAATAATTATTAAAAAAAATATTAATAAAAATTTTTTTTAAATATTAATATTAATAACATAATTATAAAAATATTAATATTAATGAAATAATTATTTAAAATATTAATATTAATAAAATAATTATTTAAAATATTAATATTAATAAAATAATTGTTTAAAATATTAATTTTAATAAAATAATTATTTAAAATATTAATATTAATGAAATAATTATTTAGAAAATGTATATTAATAAAATAACTGTTTATAATATTAATATTATTAACATAATAATTAAAAATATTATTATTAATGAAATAATTATTTAAAATATTAATATTATTAAAAATATTATTTAGAATATTAATATATTAAAAGAATTGTTTATATAATTAATATTGATAAAATAATTATTTAAAATATTAATATTAATAACATAATTATTAAATATATAAATATTAATATAATTATTATCTAAAAACAATTTAATATTAATAAAATTATTATTTAAAATATTAATATCAATAAAATAATGTTTAAAATATTAATATTAATAACATAATTATTTAAAATACTAATATTAATAACATAATTGTTTAAAATATTAATATTAATTAAATAATTATTTAAAATAAAAATGTTACTAAAATAATTGTGTAAAATATTAATATTAATAACATAAATATTTAAAATAGTAATATTACTAGCATTATCATTTAAAATATTAAAATTAATAAAATAATTGTTTAAAATATTAATATTAATGAAATAATTGTTTAAAATATTAATATTAATAAAAGGATTATTTAAGATATTAATATATAAATAAAATGATTATTTAAAATATTTATATTAATTACATAAATATTTAAAATATTAATAATAATAACATAATTATTCAAAATATTAATATTAATAACATAATTAATTTAAATACTAATATTAATGAATTAATTGTTTAAATATTAATATTAATATAATAATTATTTAAAATATTAATATTAATATAATAATTATTAAAAATATAAGTATTATTAATATAATTATTGATAATATTAATATTAATAACATAAATATTTAAAATATTAGTATTAATAGCATAATTATTTAAAATATTAATATTAATAACATAAATATTTAAAATATTAATATTAATAACATAATTATTCAAAATATTAATAACTTTAACATAATTATATAAAATATTGATATTAATGACATAATTATTCAAACTATTAATATTAATGACATAAATATTTAAAATATTAATATTAATAACATAATTATTTAAAATATTAATATTAATAACATAAATATTTAAAATATTAATATTAATAGAATAATTATTTAAAATCTTAATATTAATAACATAATTATTTAAAATATTAATATTTATAACATAATTATATAAAATATTTATATTAATAACATAAATATTTAAAATATTAATATTAATTAAAAATATTATTCATACAAAAATTATCCTTGATATTCCCTGCATTCATAATCGCGATTATTATTTACTCTACGTGTTTTTTAATTATCATATTCATATTCGAACTATTTTTCCGTTCGTCGTTCTCATAGGCAAAGAATACAGGTCAAAGGTCGGAGGTTAACATACAGGCAAGATGGCGGAAGAAAATTCTCCCGCTTTCAGTTTTACTATTTGTCCTCATTTTTTATTTGTAAAGAAAGAAAAACTGTTTCTTTTTTCTTCTACTTATTCTACCCTCATTTTTTTTATTCTTCTTAATGTTTTTCGATTTTTTTCGTTCATTTCTGTTCCATTTGTGTTCCAATCTAAGTTGTATTTTCTTTTTCGTTTTCTTTCATTATCTGATTTTTCTTCTTCTTCTTCTCCTTCTTCTTCTTCTTCTTCTTCTTCTTATTATTATTATTATTATTATTATCGTCGTTATTATTATTATTATTATTATTATTATTATTATATTATTATTATTATTATTATTATTATTATTATTATTATTATTATTATTATTATTATTATTATTATTACTCCCAAAGAGATTTCACACAGGCTATCATCACTGAATTCTCTTTGAAAACAACATCCAGTGTTCCCTGAATTCTGAGTGACAACAATTTTCCCTAGATTTCCAGTATTCACCACCTCTTTCATTAACCTTTGTAACTTACTGCGTTATCGCAATAGCCGTTTACCATTGATTTCTCGTTGGTAGCGACCATTGATCTTCACTGGGGCTTGGGTGGCAATAAGCCTCCTCCTTATTAATTATTATTTTTGGCTCACAGAAAGCTTTCACACAGGTCATAAAGGATCTCTCCTTGAAAACAACCTGTGTTGCTCCCTGGAAGCTGAGTAACAACAAGCCTCCCCAGGTGTCTAGTACTCTTCACCTCTTTCGATAACGTTTGCAAATGAATTTGCATTGTTGCAACAGCCGCTTACCATTGATTTATCGCTAGCAACGATCATTAGTCTCCACTGGAGTTTGTGTGGCAATAGGCCTCTCCAAGGTTCCAGTTTTTTTGGTACTTGTGCAGCGGAGGTCTGGTCAGTGCTCTCTCCTCGGTATTTCCATCCTCCTTGGTCCTTCTCAACTATTTGGCATAATTCTTTTGGGGACGGTTATTGGGTAATGGGAGGGGTGGGGGAGGAGGAAGTGACCGTTGTTGTTGTTGTTGTTGTTGTTGTTGTTGTTGTTGTTGTTGTTGTTGTTGTTGTTGTTGTTGTTGTTGTTGTTGTTGTTGTTGCTGCTGCTGCTGCTGTTCGTTTCTTTCATTCTTTATCATCGTATCCTTTTTCTTTTTATTCTTAGCATCGTATTGTTTAAAATTAAATTCCCTTTCCTTCATCTTGTTATTTTTCTTCTTTCTTTTCTTGTTCCCAATTTATTCCCTCTGGTTTGCACTCAACACAAACCCCCTCATCAAGCCGACCGTTTAATGACAAGATAACACAAAAGACCGCGACTCGTCGCTTGATTCTACACTCGAAATTTGTTCTTCGAATTAGTCCTGTGTTAGGCTTTTTTGGTGGACAATCGATTCAAGACTAAGAGAAAACATTGAACACTATTTGTGAATGTACATTAAATACAACAATGTCTCTTTTTATTTCCTTTTCTTTTTTTGAAATAACATGTAGCCACCATTACAAAATGGCGCCAGGATAACCTCGATAAAACTCGAATAAAATTGGGGACGAATGTGTTGACGCAGGAAAAGAATGGGGGGGGAGTGTCAGAACTGAATTTTCGTTACTTTTCTAACTGGGGCCCTTTCTCTTGTCATAATTAGAAACGGCAACAAAATTGGACCGATGGTTTTGCATTCGGCCATATTGGTCTATTTTTCCATGCAGTATTAAGAAAAGTTGCCGTGAATTTGGAAGGTGGCTGTGATAACGTGAATAATCATGCGGACTGACGACCTGGGTTCGCCAAATTCGAATCTAGTAAATTCCATAGAACCTCTTTTACTTATGGATGTTGGCAACCTTCACATCGTCCATCTTGTAAAGACGTTATTAAATAAACGAATAAAGGCAACAAATGCCGTCAACAACAACAACAACAACAACAGAATTAAACTGGTCAGAAAAAAGAGAGAAACGTTTGATGAACGAATAATTTTACAAAATGAACCTGTCAACAAGTCACCTCATTCGTTTAATGCCATTAGATTATATTCTTTGGGAATATGTAATGTCTCATGTCTACGCTGATAAACCAGATAAAATAGACCACTCATAAGACAGTATTCAACGCATTATTGCCGAAATATAACATAATTTAATACGTAGAGTTTGTGAAAATTTTACCTTTAGATTACGCTATATATACGCGAGACGCAGAGGCGATATGCTTGATATTGTTTTTAAAAAAATAAAGGAGAAACATTAATTTTTATCTCTTTCGTTGTATCACAACTCATCAGTGCCGCCAGACTAGCACCTCTCCCAAGCTGAGGATTGAACCTAGAACCATCGCGTTGACAGTCAGCAGTTCTACCGATCGACCCACGGGATCTGCGCCCGTAAATAATCTCGCCAAATGTCTATTTAAACAAACATCCGTCCACCACTTTCACAGTGCTCGAACCGCTTTGTTTATAAACAAAGAGCGAGCGTTGCATTTTTCAGCCAATTAAGTAGTGGGTGAGATTACTTACGACACTGCTCTACCCAAAGAGGGGGGCCTTAAAATATTTGTAGTCATCGACATATAGTCCTGTTTCGTCGTATCACAACTCATCAGCACCGCTATATATATATATATATATATATATATATATATATATATATATATATATATGTATATATATATGTATACATATATTTATATATGTATATATATATATTTATATATATATGTATATATATATGTATATATATATATATATATTTATATATATATATAAGATATTAACGGATACACACTCGAGACTCAAAACAATGAAAAGAATACTCTGTTGTCCTAGCCTTATTTATTATTAGTTCATGTTTGATTGTTTGCTTGTTTTTTTTTTACGGCATATCAACCCTTTTCGGGTTATTTAATGCCGAATACGGTTATTTTTAAATAGTATTCATGTTTCATTTTGTTATTTTGTAGAAGGTTTTTATTTCTCAATCTCTTTGTATCTTCAATCGCTAGTTTGTAGTGTTTAGTTTAGTTGTTTTATAGTGGATTTTATCGTTTTCGTTCCCTGTCCTGTAGAACATGAATGAGTTTTGAAATGGGAGAGGGAAAAGGGTTACAGTATTAATGTTTGGTAAATTTTAAGTCAGGAAACCAGTTTAGAAGTTGAGGAGATAGAAAGAGAAGAGGGAAATGGAGAGAAGGAAATGGGAAGGGTTAGGGTTAGGGTTAGGGTTGGTGTTTTTGGTTTGGGTTTTGGTTTTGCAGAACATAAGTTTTGCTAAAGGAAGTTGAAAAATTAGAAACATCAATGCTAGATATGCATTTCGTCTCCGGAAACCAATATCTTCAGACAGCCTAATCTGGTAGCACCTGCACAGAATTGTAAATTAATAATTTTTTTATAAATATTCGATTTTAATCACAGAGTCCAAAAAATAGTCTCCAATTTAATAATAGCTCCTGCACTATCAACCAATATACGGTATATTCACGTTGACACACAGATTCCCGTGAGATCAACGAAGTTAAGCAACGTTGAGCCTGGTCATTACTAAAATGGGTGACCAATTTGGGAAGTCCAGGTGCTGTATGTAGGAGGACGTCGACACCTCCCTGCAAAAAGTTGCAAAAACCTAACGTCGTCATCTCCCCTATAGGGGATATACATGCGACTGGGGACCGTTTGTGAATTTCATACTCCCATGAAACTTCCTTCTTCAGAGGAAGCCGGTTAAATCCTGAATAGAGTTGGTGCTGACTGCACACACTATCAACCAAACTCCAACCCTTGCTCTATCATCGCAGCAATATTTTACAAGTATTTTAATGGTATATGCCCGGACTTACTCCAAACATTTATACACCACCCCTCAAAATAATACCCCCAACTAATCAAGTTTTGAAAAAGGAAGTAGAAAAACAAAAAGCATCAATGTTCGGTGTATTTCGTCTCAGGAAGCCAATATCTTCAGACAGCCTGATCTGGTAGCAGCAGACTAGTTCATGTATCTACACATGATATTATAAGGTGATATAATATCTTGTATATATAATTTAGTTATTGCTTCGATGTTGCCCAATACAGCGAGTAATAATAAGTTAAACTAGATACACGAAACCCTAAACTCTTGTCCCTCTTTCCCTTTCCACACATTTCTCTCCCTTTCCCTCGCCCTTCCTGCTCCAATTTGTAGTACTTTCTCTTTCTCTTTTGTATCCTTCTTTAAAAACTAGATAAAAGATACTTTTTCTTATATCCTTTTTCTTAAATAAAAATGTGTTCTGGCACTGAGCCTATCAGAAGCACTTTCGTTCTGTTACTTTGTTGACGTAGGATCTCCGACTAGAGATCACTACAGAAGCATGTATGCACATATGTGGCTAATAATGTTTGTAAAAATAAAAATCTATACTATAAATCTCACCTGTCTGTTTAAATGTATGTATGTATGTATGTATGTATGTATGTATGTATGTATGTTTGCCTAAAACTTTCAACAGAGGCGACGGATTTTCACAAGATCGGTATTGTGATGAAGCTCGACCCCTCATATGATAAATATCGAAAAAAATTGGCTAAAAACATTAATTCCTTCATCTTCAACTGGGCACTTTTCTACAGGGTGGGGTCGCTTTTTTCGCTGATATTTTCGGAAGTCATCCTCTCTTTTCGATTGACTAGCCTTAATTTAAACTCTCATCATTTCCGGTTTGGCGATGGGCGTAACAGCAAATTACGTTTTTTTGTTGTTGTTTTTCTCGCGTTCTTTTCCTCCTTCGCAGTACGGGTTCGAGTCTGCCTGCCTACTAGCACTTCTTTTTTTTTTTTTTTTTTTTGCCGAACACACACCTCCAAACACCCGGGCATTCGCACCCAGACTAGTATTATATATACATGAATAATAAATAATGAAAAAGTGCACTTAGCAATGAGACCCCCCTTAAATTATGAATGGACACACCCGTCTCTCACACGACCGACAATATACAACTTTCTTCATTCTTTAACTTAGTTAATTTACTGTTAGTATTTGTTCAAACGTCGACAAATAGAACCTCCGTTAGTTGAATCAATCGAGCTGGTCTTCTATGAACAAAGAAAGGACGAAAAAGAAAGTTTTGAGAGATGTACATCTTAATATTTTCTCGCAGGCACAGTAGAACACTAGGCGATAAAAGAAAGCGTTTAAGCTATATTCAGACCTTTTTGTTAGGTTTGTTCGTTGTTGTTGCTGTTGTTGTTGCTGTTGTTGCTGTTATTGTGTTGTATGTTTGGAATTTTGTTGTTTGTTTTTATTATTAATGTCAAACTTGGGACGAGGGTTTCTGTAAAATTGTCCGGTGCGAGTACCCGTTGTGATGTGTGAATTTTCTTTGTACTAATGCAATATTTCTAATGGGTATCAGCCGTGAAATGCGCTTGAATACACAAAGAAATTCGCAAGCAAAACTTGTCGTAATTCGATAACTGTGGCAATGTGATGAGGTAAACAGTGTAATTGTATTTTGGCGCCAATTTTGAGAGCGAAACAAAATGGCGGGTCTGTTTGCCGGCGGGCGGACACTAATGGTGTGAATGTCTTTTTTTCTTTTTTTTGCAGGTCTGGTTCCAGAATCGTCGAGCCAAATGTCGAAAACAGGAGAGTCAAATGCAAAAAGGTAAGTCACGGTTAATTTTTTAAGGAAAAAAATAAATAAATTAACAAAAAAAATAAATGGACGAAAAGCTCATTAAGGAAAAAGAAAAGATGAATTAATGAAAAATGAAAAAGA
>NC_136498.1:128327700-128332700 GCF_053919585.1 Euprymna scolopes
TTCGAACTTGGAATACACCAGGTTGTCTGTTCATGTTTTTACCTACATGACAACCACCACACTCCCAGTATGTCGATAAAGAAGCTGTAAAACTTTTAAACATCGATATTTTTTCCATCACCACAAGTCTCAAACAACATCTTTCCTTTGACAATAGTTATACTTCTGAAAGCTATATTTAAAATAGATCTTATTTATTTTAAGAAAATAATTAAATACACATTATAAAATGTTTCCAAAATTCAAATATTCTCCTACGACAAGATTTTGAGAATATTTCTGCACATATTCTGATTAAAAACAATGTTAAACAAGACTTGACTGTTTCTTTTCCCTAACATAAGTTTGCTTTCTCTCTTGGACAATTAGAAAAAAAAAAAAAGTTATATCACCGACAGCAAAGTTTAAAAGAAATTTTATTTATTTTGACAAAAAATAAGAGTTTTTGTTTGTCAACGGTTATTTCTATATATACAAACACCTGGTGTCAGTACATTAGCTTACAAATGGATACTATTACACACACACACACACATACACACACACACACGCACACACACACACACACACACACACATATATATATATATATATATATATATATATATATTAATGTTGTGTCGAATAATTATATATTGTAAGTACTAAGTCTATTTCTATTTAACAATTTTAGTTAAGGCTTTTCCCCCTTATATAAATCAATTCCCTTTTGTAATTAGAAACTTTTTAGAAGTCGGATTATGTAGGTGCTAAGTCTGTCATAGGTTAAAGCTAGTTGCTTTTTTTTCCAAGAATTTAAACTGCATTCTTCATTTTTATTTTTACATTTTTTTATTATTCAAAGCTTCTTTAGACTATATATTGGGGTTTTAGATATGTATGGCTAGGTTTCCTTCCTCTTACCTATTTGGCTTTCTGGTACCTAAGGTACTTAAACGTTTATGCGTTTTTATTCTTATTTAATTCATATATATATATATATATATATATATATATATATATATATATATATGCATACATATCTATATATAAATATATAGATATATAGATATATGCACATATATATATACATACACACACACACACACACACACACACACATATATATATATATATATATATATTGTTCTCGGCAGCCGTGTTAAAAGCATATCTTATTTTTCTTTTATTAATATTATTGGAATTTTTTACCCTTTTCCTTGTACATATTTATGAATTATTCCACTGATTTCAGCCTTTTGGATTATTTTGGACCATCTTCCAATTACGTGATTTCCTTGTGCGAATGGAAATTTAGTTAACTTTCTTGGACTTACATTTTTGGATTTTACCGTCATTGGATACTTTATCTTTCACCAGACTATCCATTCACGTGAAATCACCTTTTTTCTTCACCATATTCCCATGCTTCACTTTTTGTTATCATCTTTGACTTACTGGCAGTTTCATCAAATACTTTTGTATGCAAAATCCGATCCAGCATTTTGCTAATTCCTACGCTCTGATGAGAAGAAAAATATTTCTTCGAAACTCCGTGCATTAAGGACTATCCTCTGTTCCGTCTGCCTGCTTCCCACCTGACTACAACTTGGATGTGTTCAAGTCCAAAGTTAACAAATTCCAAATGAACCGCCCCCTTAAGTAAACACTTCATAAAATCTCCACACTAACGTAATGTACTTGCAATAACCCTTATCCCTGAGTGGCTTCCGGGCCTTGATAAGTGGTGACCACTGTGTAAAGAAAAAAAGAAAAAAGTGTTTCCTTTTCAGATTAAATATGTTTTTAACTCTTTTTCAACGTATTTTAACATGTTTTATGAACTATTTGCTCTTATATATATATATATATATATATATATATATATGTGTGTGTGTGTGTGTGTGTGTATGTGTGTGTATGCGTGTGTGTGTTTGTATATATATATACATAAATATATATATATTGACCCCTGAGGGACTCCAGCATTTATATTGCAGGCCTCCGATTTTTGTCCATCTACCACTACTCTTATGAGCCTATCGGAGAAATGATTTAATGATTGAGAAAACATTTCCAGTCATACCGTAGCTGGAAATCTTGTGAAGTAGACCCTTATGCCATACTTTGTCAAAGGCCTTTGATATGTCAAGAGCAATTGCCCTAGAAAGGAAGCCTTTGTCAAGAGATTCACTAATCCTGTGGGATATAACCGTCAGCACATCTGCGGTAGATCTTGCAGAGCGGAAACCATATTGTGTGTCACTAAGAAGGTTATTCCTGCTTAGGTGGTTGACTATTTCTCTATTTAATATTGATTCCAGCAACTTACTCATAACACAGAGAAGACTTATTGGTCTGTACTGAGAGGGAGATGACTTATCACCTGAATTCTTAAATACAGGGCAAACTGATGAGGTCTTCCAGGGGGTCTCAGTACAGGCCAATAAGTCTCCTGTGTGTTATGAGTAAGTTGCTGGAATCCATATTAAATAGAGAAATAGTCAACCACCTCAGCAGGAACAACTTTCTTAGTGACACACAATATGGTTTCCGTTCTGCAAGACCTACCGCAGATGTGCTGACGGTTATATCCCACAGGATTAGTGAATCTCTTGATAAAGGCTTCCTTTTTAGGGCAATTGCTCTTGGCATATCAATGGCCTTCGACAAGGTATGGCATAAGGGTCTACTTCACAAGATTTCCAGCTACGGTATGACTGGAAATGTTTTCTCAATCATTAAATCATTTCTCTCCGATAGGCTCATAAGAGTAGTGGTAGATGGACAAAAATCGGAGGCCTGCAATATAAATGCTCGAGTCCCTCAGGGGTCAATCCTGGGCCCAACTCTCTTCCTGATCTACGTCAATGACCTCCCTAAACACATACTTAAATCATTCGTTGACATCTTTGCTGATGACACGACCATTCTACGGCAACACATAAAAGGCTGTAAATGACAAAGTTCTCTCTGATTCTCTCTCCTCAGATCTTGAGCGCGTGGTTCAGTGGGGGAAGATGTGGCTGGTTACCTTTAATGCATCCAAAACCAAACTCCTATCCTTACATCATCAACGCACTGATCCCTATCTGGCATCAATTGTGATGGATGGCTCTCGTCTGGGTGAGGCCCCGTGTTTTGACAAGCTTCTGGGTTTGACCTTTACTCCTGATCTGAAATGGAACACGTACATCAAGTCTGTTGCCAAGGTCGCTGGAAAGATGGTGGGATCTTTCTACCGCTCCAAAAGATATCTCACTGCTGATGCAATTCTCTATCTATATAAAAGCCAAGTACGTCCAAGGATGGAATACTGTTGCCATATCTGGGCAGGAGCTGTTAAAAACAGCCTATCCTGCCTTGACAGAGTACAAAATAGACTTCGTGGCTTAGTGGGGGATGCCCTTTTCTCTACCCTGCAACCTCTCTCATAGAAGAGACGTTGCGAGCCTATCCTTTATAATTATTTCTATGGCAGGTGCTCGTCTGAACTCCAATCTCTGGTCCCCCCTCGCCAATCTTTCACGAAAAACACCCGTCTAGCTGAATCCACTGTGAAAAATTTCCCCCACTCTATATCTGTGCCTTAATCAAAACGTTGATTCTATGAACAAAGCTTCTTTCTTAGAACTGCACGCCTGTGGAACTCTGTTCCGTCTGCCTGCTTCCCACCGGACTACAACTTGGATGTCTTCAAGTCCAACGTTAACAAATTCCTAATGAACCGCCCCCTTAAGTAAACACTTCATCAAATCTCCACACTAACGTAATGTACTTGCAATAAGCCTTATCCCTGAGTGGCTTCCGGGCCTTGATAAGTGGTGATCACTGTGTAATATATATATATATACACATATATATATATATATAAGAGCAAATAGTTCATAAAACATGTTAAAAACACTTTGAAAAAGAATTAAAAACATATTTAATTTTAAAAGGAAACACAAAATAAGTGGATAGTCCTTAATCCGCGGAGTTTCGAAGAAATACTTTCCTTCTCATCAGAGGATAGGATTTAGCAAAATGCGGGATCGGATTTTGCTTGCAAAAGTATTTGATTTAAGTACAAGTAAGTCAAAGATCTTACTTGAAAATAAAAAGTGAAGCAGAGGGAATATGGTGAAGAAAAAGGTGATTTCACGTGAATGGATATTTTATTTTAAATATATATATATATATATATATATATATATATATATATATATATATATATATATATATATATATATATGAAAAATGGAGCGTAATATCCGGAGGAAAAATCTGTCAGATATATCAGGTCTGTCGGAGGATTTCATGCAGAACCACACCTGTGATTTATGCGGTAAAATGACTTTATCCGGAGCTGGCCTAGCTAGCCACAAGCGTTCACATGGAGATCAATCGTTCTTTGATGGGGTAAACTTTGCAGGGCACGGATGTTCTGTTTGCTCTGTGGTCTGTAAATCGAGTGGAGGCCTAAAGCGTCATATTAGCGTCCACAGTAGAGCAACACCAGTTGGCATCCCTCAATCTTAGTTTAAGTGTGACCTTTGCAACAGACTGTGTAAAAGCAGGGCTGGTCTGAAGAGCCACCTTCGTTCGCACAGAAAATAGGAATTGATGCATTCTTGATCATATCTCCACATGTGTATATGTGTGTGTGTATAAGTGTATGTATGTGTACATAATTATAATATATATATATATATATATATATATATATATATATATATATATATATATATATATATTCCAAAATACATGAAAATAATTGAGTAATCAACAATAAAGCAAGGGAAAAATTGTCTTCTTCTCTCAGGAAGTGACAATCACCATATATATATATATATATATATATATATATATATATATATATATATATATATATATATATATATATATATAAATCTACTGGTATGCAAATCTAGTGATTATCGGTCTTATAAAATATTATTGGCTGAAATATTTTATAAAGACAATCCCAGCTAAGTAAAAATTGCTCAATATACCTATATATCTCTGAGGAGATCGGT
>NC_136498.1:128335200-128345200 GCF_053919585.1 Euprymna scolopes
ATATATATATATATACTAGCAAAAGTACCCGTCGTTGACTGGGTTTAAAACAGCCTATGGAAAATGGACTCTGATTTATGAAAGTATGATAGGTTATGAACAGAAAGGGTTGTAAAGAGATAGCTTCGAATTTTGGGCTATCAAAACCAAACCAAAATATGATGAAAGTAAAAATAAAATAGATAAACCCAATAATTTATTATGCCATACCTATTCACACTGAAACACTTATCACAATATTCTGTGGATCTATATTAAAATACCTTGTTAAACTTTGTGACATATTTCCATTCTATGGAGGTCAGGTGCGAACGAACACCCATAATTTTATTATATCATATTTCTTCAAACTGAAACATAATTATCAAAGTATACTTACGCAGATAGATATGGAAAGTCTTTATTAGAGTTTTCCCCTATTTCCATTCCATGGAGGCCAGGAACGAACGAAGACCCCGCAATTTTATTATACAATCCCTATTTAAGTTAAAACATACTTATCAAAGTATTCTCATGTACATCTATATCAAAAACACTTATAAACGTTTTTTTTTAATTTTTAAATTTTTTATTTCCATACTTTGTGGACCAGGCGCGAACGCAGACCCCACAATTTTAATGAACCACCATTCTGTCAGATGAAACATACCCATTCCTGTGTCTCGATACATCTTCTATCATTATATGTAATCAGTTTTTTAAAATAGTCAACCATATAGGAGCCTATTCGTGACCACACACACACACGCACGCACACACGCACGCACACACACACATTCAGCTTTATATTATATATATATATATATATATATATATATATATATATATATATATATATATGCCTGACAAATTCACACGAGAATGAAACGCGGAATATTCTGTGTAGCTTAATTGCCATATATATTTTCATATCTTAATATATATATATATATATATATATATATATATATATATATATGCAAACAGAAATAGAGAGAGAGAGAGAAAGAAAGAGAGAGAGAGATAGAGAGAGAGGGAGAGAGAGAGAAATCCCCCAAAGAAAGTATGTGATTCATATTATTTACTAATTTGAAGCTTTTTCTTGTTTATTGAGGTGATAAATTGCAAATTATGGACATTTGTGTTTGAAAATTGAATCTGTCATCGTAATGGAGGAGGAGGAGGAGGAGGGGGACGAGGAGTAAGTGGAGGATGGAGAAAGAATATCGTTCCTATTCTGGCGTTTATGAGTCAATCTCTCGTCATAAGAAACGATTTATCTATTCAACATGGATGTAGATAAATCTATACATGCACACGTACATATGCATAAATATTTTTACTTATATATAAAAGGCACTTTGCTAGTGTGTGTATCTGTGTGTCTTTGTCTGTGCGTGTGTGTGTCTATGTGTATGTATGTGAATTCGTTCCGCATGGACTCCGAAACAACTGTCCGCGAGGAAGGGAGTCCTCTTGTGTGAGCGTGTCAATGATCCCTCATCCCACTCTCTTTCCTCTCCTCAATTGTCTCATAACGATAGCCTTGAAGGGGTTCCTTGAGCTTAGGTAATAACTAAAATTCACATTAAGCAAGGTCTGGACTATAGGGAGAATGAGAAACTATCTTTATCCCAATCTTAATCGCGACAATCTCTGATCTTTCTGATCTTCTCTGATCTTCATATCTGGGCAGGAGCTGATAGAAAGGACTTGTCCTGCCTTGATAGAGTTCAAAATAGACTTCGTAGCCTCATAGGAGATGTCCTTTTTTCTTCCTTGCAACCTCTATCTCACAGAAGAGATGTTTCGAGCTGGTCTCTGCTTTATCGTGATTTTCATGGAAAGTGCTCGACTGAGCTTCAATCTATGGTCCTCCCTCGCCAGACTTTCACAAGAAACACTCGTCTAACAGAAAACACTATCAATAATCCCCCCACTCTTTATCTGTACCTAAACCAAACGTAGATTCCATGAACAAAGCTTCTTTCTTAGAACTGCACGTCTATGGAATTATCTTCCGTTTTACTGCTTTCCAGCTGACTACAATATGGTTGTTTTCAAGTCCAACGTAAACAAGTTCTTGATGAGCCGTTCCACTTAAGTTAACAAATTTAGCGAATTTCCATTACTAACGATTACTATATTGTCCAATTGACTATTGTACACTCTTAACTCTTATTCTCGAGTGGTCTCTGGGCCTTGATAAATAGTTATACCTATGTAAAAAAAAAGAACCCTTGGGACATACTTCAGCTTTTTCAGTTTTTCGCGAAAAATTGTGTCTGTGAAAGAGGCTGGGACGAGGATCATTGATAAAATCATACAAGAGGACTTCCATGGAGCCATCCAGCAGGTTTTAGAACGGTATAAAAAGTGCATTACAGCCAGAGAAGAGTACTTCGAAGGAAACTAGAGTTTTATGTGTGCACTATCAATAAAATGCTCAAACGAAAAAAACAAAAAACAAAAAACAAACAAACAAACAAAAAAAACAAAGCTGAAAACTTATTGAAGGCACCGCATGGATTTTTTTTTTTTACTTTATTGAATTAGTAGCAGTTCAGCCCGGCTTTGCTATGTACTGTTCATAGCTTTATTCATATGTATATATATATATATATATTAAAAAGTTTGACTCATGTCCAGGTAACCTACATCTAAAATTTCAAATGTTTAGACTCAAAATTGGCGGAGGAGTTTGGTAGAGTGTGCAAAGGTCAACTCTTTCAACTTTGACTTCTTGGCAGCTAAATTTTCGCCCCAAAACTGATTGAAATGCTTGCTGCATATCTGAATATCTTTATGTAAAATTTCAAATGTTTAGACCAAAAATTGGCTGAGTAATTTGGTAGAGACCGCGGAGGTCAATTTTTTTAAAACTTTGACCCCAATTTTGACCCCTTAACGTTTTTGTTTTGGGCTCAAACTGAATTAAAAAGTTTGATCCGTGTTCAATGAACCTACATCTAAAATTTGAAATGTTTAGACTCAAAATTGGCGGAGGAGGTTGGTAGAGTTTTCAAAGGTCAAATCGTTGAATTTTGACCCTTTAACAGTAACATTTTTGGCCGAAAACCGATTAAAAAGATTTTCCCAAATCTTAATAGGCCTTATGGCAAATCTTCAACATGTAGATTGAAAATTGACAGAGTGGGGAAATGTACACACATAGACAGACACACACGCAGAAAATTTCACTTTTATAGATATATAGATAGATAGTAAGTTATCAAATATATGTGGCGATTAAGCTACACTGAATATTCCGCGTTTCATTCACTCTAGGACTCTTCAGGCTTATGCGCGAATTTTGTGGTTGTCTGTCGTTTTTATATTATTTATATTCTATTGAGATTTTAGTTAGCCAATCAGCTTTCTAGTATCCACCGCGCCCTTCCTATCAGCCAATGAACGTGCAGTTATTGGACAAAGGCCTATTTGACCTCTGGTTGACCTGTTCAAAAATTCGCGCATAAGCATAAAGAGTCCTAGAGTGGACTTACTAATTAGCACTACCTACGTATTGAGCACTTTTGAAGTAAATACTTAAAGTTTACGCATAAATTTATACTTTCGTATATTAATTTTATGTGAGTAAATGTATTAGTTATAGATAGATATATAGAAAGATTGCTTTTTGAAATTAAAAAAAATCCCCCCCTCGAGAGTCTAAAAGCGAGAATGTCTTTCTTCAATTGTTTAGATTCGAATGCAAATCGATTTAAATGAAGATGTGCCCGACAAATGTGTTGATTTGCTTTTGCTTTTCATAGATTTTTTTAATGGCATCTGCTTATTATTTTTACAATGATTAATGGCTATAAAAGGTTTTCTAATTAATTTCGGTCTATTTTAGCCGGAGAAATTCATTAAACAGAAAAAAAAAAGGGTGGTGTAAGTTTGGGTTTTTGAAGAAAAAAAAATAACGTTTTTTTTTGTTGTTGTTATTTTGGGGTATTTTTTGTGTGTATTCTAACGAGTTTACACAGACCAATATAATATTACAGTAGCCAGACAAAAAAAAGTACTAATTTCGCAGAGAGAGAGAAAAAGAGATAGAGAGAGAGAGAGAGAGAGAGAGAGAGAGAGAGAGAGGGGGGGAGGGGGGACTCGACTAAAAATAAAGAATCTGTGAAGGGGAGAAAGTGTGTGTGTGTGTATGTGAGAGAAAGAGGAAGTGAGAGAGAGAGAGAGAGAGAGAGAGAGAGGGAGGGAAGAAAAGAATGAAGGAAAGAGATATTATAAAAAAGAAAGAAGGAACAAAAAAAAAAACAAAAGAAAAATAAGAGGAAATTGAAAGATAAAGAAAAAAAAAAGAAAGAAAGCAAAGCTGGATGAAAAAAAAAAAGAAATAAATAAAAAGTAGAAGAAATCAAGAAAATCCTTCCTGTTGGTTTCTTTATTTTACGGCACATCGACATTTTTTGTGATATTTCAAGTTGCCGCACATAATATCGTAAACAATTAATTGAACAGGAGTTGCTATTTTACCCATAGCTAGTGTGGCGATTTCCTAAACACTTATCTTATAAACAATCTTGTCGACTCGGATTTTCAGGCGTTATATCTCTTTAACCATATCTGATTTATTTTCCCTGAATCATACTGGCCAACCATAGAATGAACTCTCTACTTCCGGAAATCAATATTTTTAGTGTTTTTAGTGTAATATCGAAACACAATCGTAAATAATTCATTGTATACAACTAATAAAAAAAACTGTTATTTTACCAACAGTTGAAAAGGGCCATGTTCATACCTTTACAAATACTATTACTGAGTAATTAAGTACAACAGACTCGATGGGATTCGAATTCAGCATAGTCGATTTGATAATCCGTGACGGTATTTATCAAAACAATTACAAACCGCTTCTAGAAATGTCACAGTGAAATTATTGGCTGGGTTTCTACCAGTATTTATTTTTCGATTTATTGAGCGATTATCGAGACTTATAAAATGTGACGTTATTGTAACAGAATGCGCGTGAGCACGTTGGAAAGTATCAGCAAAAGCGGAGGATGGTCAGCATGGGATTAGATTAGCAGCAGTAGCAAGAGAAAAACGTGCATTTGCGAATTCGGAAGTGTGCGCGAGAAGAGGAACGAAAAAAAGCGAAAAAATGCAACACGTGCTCGCGAGAAAAGCAAAGGGGAGAGAATGGATATGTAAAGACAAGGCGAGAAATGGCTGGCTGCAGGCGGCGTGCGTTGGAAGTGAGGAGGAACGTTACCAGGCTAAAATTGACATGTGGCCACAAGACACTTATTATAAAGTAATGCCGAAAATAACGTTTATAAAAAACTTTTGTTAAAAAAAAAACAAAAACAAAAACAAAAACTAAAAAAAACCCCAAAAAACAAAAACAAAAAAAAAAGAACAAAAAAAAAACTAAAAAAAAAAAAACAAGAAACAAAAACAAAAACCAAAAAAACAAAAACAAAAACAAAAAAAACAAAAACAAACAAAAAGAAACAAAAACAAAAACTAAAAAAAAACAAGAAACAAAAACAAAACAAAAAAAATGCCGGTAGAGATTTTGTTTATTTATTCCCTTTGTTCGTTTGTAACGACTACATTACACTATAATGTCCGCCTTTTTTCTTATTCTAATGTAACACTCTACACTACTTGTTTTTAAAGTAAATAAACACTTTAAAATAAGTTAAAACACTAAAAACGTATCGAGCTAGATAGAAGAGTAAATTATCCTGTTTTTAATTATATTTATTTATTATATACTTGTTTATTTTTATCCACTTTTATTTAATTTTTGATTTTTGAGCGATTATCCAGACTTAAAAGATCATCATCATATCGTATAAATCCGAAGATTCTATTGTTAGCATTAGTTTTCCCGATATTTTTCTTGACAGAATTCTTTCTAGAAAGAGATACTCACGGGAGAAACCACGTGAAGGTTGCCAACATCTTAAGTAAAAGTAATTTTTGTGGAACGAACTGGATAAGAAAATGTGACCCTTTCATATCCGCCATTTTTATTTATTATTATATTATTTCAATGTAATACTCTACACTACTTGTTTTTTTTTTACTAAATAAACGCTTTAAAATAAGTTAAAACATTAAACATTTATTAAGCTAGGTAGAATAGTAAATTATCTTGCCTTTGGTAATATTTACTTTTTTTTATCACATTTTGTTTCTGTAGTTTATTGTAAAATTCTAAGGGATTTTGATTACATAATTATTACCGCCACATGAATGCCGGATGATAATGCAGCTTTTAATAAAGCATTAAAAAAAGTCGGGAAGGTATGAACCCCCAAATACCCATGTGAGATGATGAAACTGAAACAAAAAAGGCACAAAACGAAAACGAAGTGGAAAAAAAGAAAATAAGGCGAGAAAAAATTTCGAAAGAATGCGCAGAATAAAAAGATGAGGAAGGAGATGATGAAGAAATAATAATGAACTTAATGACCCAAACGTTCGCAATAATCAATTTCAATGATGTCTATTAATGAACGCGGTAAACGTTGCGTGAATGAGTATAGAAACTCTCTCTCTCTCTTTCTCTCTTTTTCTCTCTCTCTCTCTCTCTTTCTCTCTGTCTCTCTCTCTGTCTCTCTATCTATCTATCTATCTATCTATCTATCTATCCTCACTCCATCTCTCTCTCTCTTCTCCCCTCTCTCTATATCTTCCTTCACACGTACACACATGTATATATGTCTACAGTATTGCGGACAATGATATTGAATAAATTAGGTACAGATCATTTGGGGGGTCTTTTCGTACAAAAACATATAAGAAAAAAGGGAGAGGCGAAACAGAAATAATCTCTCTATATAAAAAGCACTTGGTATCTATATGTGTCCGTGTGTGTATGCGTGTTCGTTCCTATTGTCTCGGAAACGGTCGAGACGACTTTTTTTTTCCTACAAGGATATTTTATGTATCGGGGAGTGTTCTAACATAGATTTTGTATCAGAATGCTCCCAATACGTAAAAAATCGATGATCGAAAAAAATCTGAAGGAACAGTCCGATTTTGACCAACGTAAACACAAAATTATACAGCTTAACATCACAAGTGCATTTGAGAAGTTTTATCACCGCACAAGCAGAAAGGCCAGGCATATAAAATCAACGGTAAGTTCTTTGATATGACAGGGGTGCGTTCGATATAAATGTTTCTGTTTAGAGCACAATTGAATCATGATACTTAACGTTTGCATTTTAAACTTTAATTCAAGCCATTATGTAAAATAATATATATACATACACACACACACACATATATATATATATACGTGTATATACATACATACATACATACATGCATATATATATATATATATATATATATATATATATATATATATATATATATATATATGAGTTACCTTGTGGGCGAAAAGTCTCTACCAAACTACTCTCTGACTATTTAGTCTACATAGTTGAAATTTGATATATAAGGTATTAAAACCTGTGACACACTTTCGATTGTGGTTTTAGCTAGCAAAGAGAGAGAGAGAGAGAGAGAGAGAGAGAGAGAGAGAGAGAGAGAGAGCATATTCGTAATATCGTCGGTTCGACCTTCACCTGGCAAATTCCAATTTTTAATTGTCACATTTTGGACTACAATTAGCATATTAAGCATATGCTCTTTGTGTAAAATAATTGAGCTTAGGTATTTGGACAATGTTAAAACATTGTAAATTCACTGCCCGCATAGCAGTAGCCAAATAGTGCAACGGTTAGAAGCTCCGACTGTCGTTTGGGCGGTTGGGTTTCGATCCTGGCTTGAGGTAGTTGCTTGTCTAGCCGCACTGATGAGCTGTGAATCAGCGAAACAGTACTGCATGTGGATGACTATATATATATATATATATATATATAGAGAGAGAGAGAGAGAGAGAGAGAGAGAGAGAGAGAGGAGGGTGAGGAGAAAGAGGGTTTAGAGAGGAGAGAGTACGAAAGATAGAGGCTATCTACATGAAAAGGGACAAAAAAGAAAATGTTGATTGCCTGGAAATGGAGAGAACTCTAAAAGACACGAAAAGCCACCGTGAGTTAAAGCAGGAAAATGGACAAGTCCGTTGATCAATGGCGTTATGGACTGAACAAAAATCCAGCCATTATGCTCCCTCTCCTCGCGTCATTTCTCTGGCCACTTAATGACTTTCCTATAAGTTCCCAAATCCCATATAATGACATAGGAGAGGAATGGCGAACAGATGGCAAGGGGAAGAGAATAATCGGAAGGCGCGTGGAAAAGTCCAGGGTTAAACACGTGCCACGAAAAATCACTGAAGCTGTCAGTGAATCGACTTCATTAGACCGGCATGGTATCGTTCGCCATTTTTTTTTTTTTTTTTTTTAGAGATGGTGGTTCCGTGACCGTGTGGCTTTCAAGGAACAGTCCACCCGACTCTTTCGACACCTTCTCACCAAATAACCTAGGTTGACCGCTGGGCCGATACAGATTTGTACGAGCTACGACGCACAGGTTAACAGTTTCTCTTCCTTATTTGCCCGACATTTGCGCGAAAATCCTTTCATTCTTATAATTCTTCCTTTATTCGTATCCCTCACTGCATTTTCATTTTCTCTCGCCTCCCCCCCTTTTTTTTATATCTCCCGATCACATTCTCAAATATCTTAAACGTATAATATGAGTAAATCAACGTTTATTCCCCTAAGACTAAAAAAAAAAAAAAAAAAAAATTCAGATGCCTCCAGAGATCTCCAATAATGCACTGTCCTCATTGCCGATTTTGGATTTTCGCATCATATCGCTTCAGATAGAACCCCCGGCTAAAAACCCAGAAAAACAGCACACAAAATATGCAATTTCAAAAGTCGATTTAGAAATTATATAGACTGAAAATCAAATTGAATAACCATCTGCAGCGAATCTATAACAGCAGTGAGGTATCTCCTTTGCTTCGCTATCCAGTGGGAGGCCCTTAAGCAAGATCAAGTAACCTCCCACCCAATCAGGATACGTGATGTCATGGAAGGTAGGGTGAACTGTTTAGCAGCCTGAGGATTTCTTCTGGAATTGGTCAACTCTTCGTTATGTTAAATAAATGATACTGGTTGAAGTACAATGGCTGAGACTTACCACTTTGTATAAAAAGTTGCCTTATAGCAAGTAATTGCAATCTGCTTTAGGTATTATACTGCAAAGAATATCATGGTGAAACGAATCATGATAATCGAAGTCTGCGAAAACAGGCCTTATGCAAGAAGAAGAAGAAGAAGAAGAAGAAGAAGAAGAAGAAGAAGAAGAAGAAGAAGAAGAAGAAAAAAGATTTGGTTGTTGGTTGTTTTTTTTACGGCATATCAACCCTTTTCAGGTTATTTAATGCCAGTTATTTTGAAGAAAATTTTTTTACTAGAATATATTAATTTTTTTTCAAGTCGGTTTCTATTTAACCCATAGTTGGGACACTAACAGGTACTACCACTCCGGGTCAGAGTGGACCTGGGTGCAATGGTAATTAAAGGGTGCTCCACGCTCCCCAAAGCCCGCACGCTGGGGCCTCACCATACCATTGGATATAGATTAAGGTCATAGCCAAGGCCGAAAAGAAGAAGACGAAGAAGAAGAAGAAGAAGAAGAAGAAGAAGAAGAAGAAGAAGAAGAAGAAGAAGAAGAAGAAGAAGAGTTAATTTTCAAGATTGGTGTGCTAATCACTACTCTATGGAGAGGCATTACGTCGGAATGTTTCCTCATTTACAGAATGGCGAAAAAATTATTTTCAGTTATTTTTTTGTTCATTTTGGGTCAATGATTGAACCGTGAACGAAAAAATAAACAAATAAAAAATAAAAAGGCATGCAAGAATATGTATCTTTATTTCGAATAAATAAGCAGAAAAAAAAAACAAACGCAAAAGGTTAATCGCAAATTAACTTTGTCCAATCTGCAAACGACAAAGATGGAGTTTTGACCAACTAACAAAGAAAATGTCTCCCAGAAACGAACACAACCTTGAAAAAAATATATGAATGGATGAAATTAAAAAAAGAAGAAGAAACATCTT
>NC_136498.1:128350200-128365200 GCF_053919585.1 Euprymna scolopes
AAATACATCATTTGAAATCAAAGTTAAAATTCCACAAGAACTTTCTTCTCAACCTAATAATTAAGCTTAACTTAAGTGATCTGACGTGTCAACCTGATTTAGCCGTAACAAAAAATGTTTTGTACCCGAACACAACGATTATTCTATCAATTCATGGAGCAATAACTGTTACTATGACGGGTGAGAGCTATTCATGACTTGCTCATGATTTTGTGTAAAAGTATGAGTGTAATGGATCTGATTGAATTTCAACTTAGTTTACTGACACCACCGTCGGTTTCCCTAAACATTTTTCAAGTTATCTCCCTTAAATTATACTACTAACAAGAGAATCAACAATTTTAAAGTAAAGAAAAATGGTTTATACTAAGAACATGCGAGATTAGAAATCGAAACCTGACCTCTATTTTCGCAGTCGGCTGGGGTTTAGTGAACATTCTTCTACATATTTAAATGGTTTTTACACCACTGACGCAACGTCGCTTCTGATTTCAGTTCAAAAGGAGCGCCTAGACAGCTAGTTATCGGAACATGGTTTTCTTCGTGTCTGAGAATTCATTATCAGAATGGTTTCCAGATAATACAAAGTCGTATTTACTTTATGTAACCCATGCATTCTCTATAAGTTATTTACCCTTGCAATACATGCTATTTTGATTGTGTGTAGGGATCTTTTTCTCATAGATATTTTATACATTATGCTTTACGTTTATCTTTCACTAACATTCTATGTAAAGTAATAAATGATTTTCATATCGTTATATGAATGATCGATTAGAGAAGCTGATTATCATGAAACTTAATATTTGAGTCCATTTACTTTGACTTAATTTTCATTGGTATATGTATATTGCCAATTTTTTACACAACTCATCAGTGCCGCTAGACAAAAAAAAAAAAAAAAAAAAAAAAAAAAAGGAGAGCGATGAAGGGGATTATTTTCAGTACGCCCCAAAAAGAGAAAGAAGGAATGCAATATAACAAAAAAATTTAATTTAGTTTAGGTTTGTCTATTTTACGGCATATCAACCTTTATTGAAATGAATCTTAAAGTTTTAATTCGATGTCATAAATAAAAACATACGCGTTGCAGGATAATATACCGCCGGTTTTGCTCACAGTAATTTTGATGTACGCATTATTGTACGACTTGTTTGTAGTACCCGATCTCTAATCTATCAGGTTGTCAAGAAAATTCCTGCGCTTTTTAAGTTTCCGTCGCAAGTCACAACTCGGTCGGAAAACGACGAGGATGGAACCTAGAACCATCGCATTGATAGTCAGCAGTTCTACCGATCGACCCGTGAATACAACAATAATTGGATATTGCTTTTCTACTAATTAATAAAGAATGAAAATAACTCTTAAAATAGAAAACAATAACTATAAAAAAAAAATATAAAAAAATTGAATACTTAAAATTATATATAAAAGAAAACCCTTTCTGGATTTAAATAGAACTTGCATGAACTAACGGCCATCAAATATGCATAAATATTATATTTTTATTAATGCATGATTCTCGTTTATTACAAACATAAATACCGTAGGTATTAAACGTTACGTTAAATTCCTTTAAAAAAATGAAGTAAAAAGAACGGAAAGAAACTAAGACATTTGCATGCGAGTAGTATATATTTACTAAACAGTTCACTTCTTGTAAGTAAAAGAATAATCGAGCTGAAATCGAAACTAAAACCTAAAAGCCAGTTAGTCAAGTACGATAGCCATTAGACCAGCTTGACACGTTCTTTAAAAGTTGTTTTCAAACCTACTTAATTTTTACATAAGTGATCTGTCATGTGAACGATTCACGCATGCGTATTCATGGAACAGTTAGCAAACAGATAAAAATGCGATACCCCCCCCCACGTAACAATACGTTTGTTTGTATTATTTGGATTTTGCCGGCTACTCTTCTTATCTAGGTGCCATTTTCATAACGTTTTGGTCGATGTAACCTTCGATCTTCTCCAGAGGTACGTTGTCGAATTCGGAAATCTTTCTGTCGAACTCGGGAATCTACACGGGATTTTGAACGGAACCCTTTATATACTTCGCGGGGGTAGTATGCTATTGTTCCGTCAGCCATGACTGGATAGAGGTCTTAATTTATCCACAATTATATTTTTCAGTCATCCATACTGAGGATTGAAACTTTAACCTTCAAAAGAATACAACTTTACAACTGCTTTTTTCCAAGTACTCAAACCACTGCGTCACGGGTCCTTGCGGCTCATCCGAAAATTCAGAAACGTAATAACAATGTAGTCGTATTCAAGTTTAATGTTAATAAATTTTTTGTACCATCTCTTTAAGTAATTGAATTTTTCCCAAACCAGCCTGCGTCTGCAATCGTCAAAATATTTGTTTCGACATCTACCAAACTTTTAACCCTCGTCCTCGAGTGGTATTTGGGCTTTGATGAGCAGTGACGTATTAATAAGATCTAAAGTCGTGCTAGGAATTAACACCACCACCACCATGGCATATGAGAGGAAGAAAAAAGAAGAAAAGAAAGCAAACAAAATAAAAACAAAAGAACAAACTGTTTAAGTTTCTGAAGCTGCATATTTATCTATTCAAAAATTTGAAAGAAAAAAAAATCAGTTTTATGTTTAACTAGCATTTCAACCCGGTGTTGCCCGGGTGTTTGGAGGTGTATGTTGAGCAAAAAAAAAAAAAAAGCGGTCAATTGTTTAAACTTTGACCCCTTTTATGATCCCTTAATATTTATTGTTTTGGGCTCAAATCAAGTTATTAAGTTAGATCCATGTCCAAGGAACCTATATCTAAAATTTCAAGTGTTTAGACCCAAAATTGACGGAAGAGTTTAGTAGAGTTCTCAAAGGTCAAATCGTTAAACTTTAACCCCTTAACAGCCAAATTTCTGTCTGAAAACGCATTGCAAAGATTTTTTCAAACCTCACTACCCTGTATATCAAATTTCGAATCTGTAGACTGAAAATTGACAGAGTTATTGCGTAGGGAAATGTACACACATAGACACACACACAGACACACACACAGACACACACAAAGACACGTTCACTTTTATAGATAGATAGGTAGATAGATAGATAGATAGATAGATAGATAGATAAATTAAACAAAAATATATACGTATACGTAAACATATATGGAAACAATTTTGTGTTTACTGTAAACTTTTTACGCAAATATTATGCAAGTATAAATCATGTATAATATCTGCATGAATATAATTACACGTAATAGTTAACTAAAGATGATCATTCCATAAGAAAACCGAAAAAACTAATAGGGAATTAATTAAAATGAATGTTTAAAAGAATATGAAAATTAGCTAGATCTTTTGCTACTGAATGCAATTCCAGAACCCATATATAAGAAAATTGTATTTTATTTTTAAATAAATAGAAAAGAAGGGGTTTAATATGAATATCAATAAACACAAAAGAAAAACGAATTTATAGGAGAATAGATAGATAAATAGCAAAATTTATTAAAAACAATTTCACACTCGTCTGGTCTTTTCTTAAATTGTTATCGAGTGTTTCGAACAGTAAATTCCTTTTTACATTATATTTTTGTCTTGAAATAAAAATGATACTTTGCATTTGAACTTTCTTCAATTCAAACAAGATGACTTTTTTTTCTTTTTTTTTTTTTGAGTCCTTATTCGCTGTTGAGTCATGTCTAAAAATTCCGACGTATCTCAATTGATAGAAAGGAAAAAAATTGATTATTTCATGAATAAAAAATTACAAAAAATAAACTCCAACTGCTCTCATCTATCTTCATCCACTTTATTTATCGTTTTAATACGAAATAAATAAACTTTAACGTCGTTTGCTTGTCTTTGCTTTGCTTACCCGGCGTGAATATTCATGAGGTCCACCACCGAAATATTCATGTGGGTTAACATGATTCATAAATAGTCTGGCTCTTAAAATTTTGGCATCCTTGAAAAGTTTAGATCAAGAACCGGCTAGTTCAAGAAAAATACATTCTGTATTTGCAATGGAAGCAGCATTTTAAGTCTTAAGGAATTCGCAATTGTATTCATTGTGTCGTAAGGACAAAGACTTGAACCTTCAACACACATAAGACTATAACTTAGAACAGATCACTTTTTTTTACACAGTATCACCATTTATCAAGGCCCGGAAGCCACTCAGGGATAAGGGTTATTGCAAGTACATTACGTTAGTGTGGAGATTTGATGAAGTGTTTACTTAAGGGGGCGGTTCATTAGGAATTTGTTAACATTGGACTTGAACACATCCAAGTTGTAGTCCGGTGGGAAGCAGGCAGACGGAACAGAGTTCCACAGGCGTGCACTTTTGTGTTTTGCGTTGTGGGTTACATTGTTGTGTGAAAAAAAAAACGTATAATAAGAATGATAAGTAATATCAATGTTCAATTAAAATTCGGACGATGATTTTCGTTTCAAAACTTGAAAAATTATCACTTTTATAAGATTCCCATATTTAAATGAGGAGGGGGGGACAATAGACGTGTACACGCTTAAGTGTGTCTGATTCTGTTTTCATTGTTAAACTGGAACAATCCATTCATACGTTGGCAAATTTCGAACAATGTTCTGAGTTTGGACAAACATTAATTTATGAGCAAATTTGTCATTTCTAGTGTTAAATCATAACAGGCCAAAATTTCGGCCATCGTATACTTTTTATGGTTAATATCACCCCCCCATATATATATATATATATATATATATATATTAACAGGATAAATGAAGACTGTAAACGAAAATTTACTTAATTTACTAACAATTTTTACCTCTGATGAGAAGAAATAGCATTCTTTGAAACTCCGCGGATTAAGGAGCACCAAGCTTTTGAATAAAAAATAAACTTTTTCTAAAATTCTACTTTATAACTCTGTTGTTGTTGTTCTTCTTCTTATATATATATATATATATATATATATATATATATAGAGAGAGAGAGAGAGAGAGAGAGAGAGAGAGAGAGGGAGGGAGAGAGAGAGAGAGAAAGTCATCCACATACAGTACTGTTTTGCTGTTTCACAGCTCATCAGTGCGGCTAGATAATGAAGGCTTGAGTGTCATTTTCATAATTTATATTTAATAAAGAATTGAAGAATTTTGAATTCTTTGGAATTACGCAGAATAATCGTTTATTAATAATCTTTTTGGGGAAATATTATGTCGAAAATTTTAGATGTAAATTTTCGTTTACAGTTTTCATTTATCCTGTTAATATATATATATATATATATATATATATATATATATATATATATATATATATATATATATATTAACAGGATAAATGAAAAACTGTAAACGAAAATTTACATCTAAAATTTTCGACATAATATTTCCCAAAAAAGATTATTAATAAACGATTATTCTGCGTAATTCCAAAGAATTCAAAATTCTTCAATTCTTCTCTCCAGAGAAAAGAAAGATGTTAGCAAATTTAAGATATAGCAAAGCTACAAATTTTGCTGGTTTTAGCATTGTATGAAACGGCATCATATGGCGGTGGTTATAAAATGCAAAAAAAAAAAAAAAAAAATGTTTATAAAAATGAATAAAAATAAAAAACCAACCGAAATTGGTACTTCCAGATTATAATGAAGTCTTTTGGTGAGATATAGAAACGAAGAAAGTTCTTTATATATGAAGTTTGTTGAAATTTCAATCCAATTTGCTTAAGATGTATAATCCGAAGCAATTATATATATATATATATATATATATATATATATATATATATATATATATATATATATATATATATATATATAATGGTTGTATCGATTGGTTTCCTAAATGTAAATCCAATGAAACGCGTGATTATTAAAGAGTGCTCAATGCAGAACAGAGCTGGTATATAGTTTGTTTATCATACAAACATTATTGGTTGCATATGTGCATATATGTTTCAGTGGAATTGCAATTCAAGGTTTCTGAATTGATATGTAATTAATAATGTTTGTATATATATATATATATATATATAAATATATATATATATATATATATATATATATATATATATATATATATAGAGAGAGAGAGAGAGAGAGAGAGAGAATAACACATTCTTCTTTAAGCTTTCTACGCAATGAATGACGTAAGCACTAAAGGGTGGCATGGTGTTCCTATCCGTTCATCTATTCATTCGATCGATCATGACTCTTACAACAAATTAAAAAAAAAGAAGTCTCATCCACATTTTTTTCATCCTCTTACGAAAAAGAAGCAAAAGTTGACCACAATTTTAATCAACTATAATAATATGTACACTGTCGGCATGATTGATTAGCGGTCAGCGCCCCCTGGTGACTGGCTCAAAATTATTCTTTGTGGCGTGCGTGTCAGGCAAGCCCATGTCTCATAAGACCGACAGGTCAAAGAGCAAGGGTCACATTTTTAAAAAGTGGTGGTCCCCATTGGCGGGCGTAGCAAATATTTGGGTCTTGCCATAAATCAAAGTATGTGGGCGGGGGGTGGGTGGGAAGCTTATACTTGGTTGCTGCTTGCATCTCTCCGTGACCCGCCAACACTCGTGCAAATAATCGCTTATTAAGACACGCCTGCCTCCATTTATTTAGACTAATTGAGAGGCAAAGCGATCCCCATTGATCCGAGCAAAGTCAATACTGCGCGCAGACAAGCTGGGACGAGCAGGAAAAGACGATGACGCCGGGGAAAGAAAGAGCGAAACGTTTGTTCTTCCAGCGCAAATGAAACACGCAGGGACCAAAGAGGAGAAAGGAACCTACGTCTTAAATTGAACGCGTGGAAAGAAAAAAAAAAAAAAAAAAGATTCAGTAGAAGGAAAAGAGATACAAATTGAATATTCTATAGTCATTTCGTTTTCAATGCTTTTGTTGCTCCGTTCATTTGGATTTAGATTGAATTTCGTGATTTGTTATTCTCACTCATTGATCTTTTGGGAATTCTTACTGAAGCAGTGGAAGATTGTCGAGATCGTAGATAAAAACAAACACGCTCATAATATGTACATATATAAATATCTCCCCCACTCTCTCTCTCTCTCTCTCCCTCTCTCTCTCTCTCTCTCTCTCTATATATATATATATATACATATATATATATATATATACTCTTTATTTCTTTTTACATAAGCAATAATATATTGTCACACTCATGATCATATATATAAACACACACACAAACACCCCCCCACACACATATATATATATATATGTATATATGTATGTATGTATGTATGTATGTATGTATGTATGTATCAAGCCTTCATTATCTAGTCGCACTGATGAGCTGTGAAACAGCAAAACAGTACTGTATGTGGATGACTTTCTCTCTCTCTCTCCCTCTCTCTCTCTCTCTCTCTCTCTCTCTCTCTATATATATATATATATATATATATATATATATATATATAAGAAGAACAACAACAACAGAGTTATAAAGTAGAATTTTAGAAAAAGTTTATTTTTTATTCAAAAGCTTGGTGCTCCTTAATCCGCGGAGTTTCAAAGAATGCTATTTCTTCTCATCAGAGGTAAAAATTGTTAGCAAAATAATCAGAAAGTCACGTTAAAGGTTTCAACGTTTCTATTTAATTCTACTTTACAACTCTTATTATTATTTATCCTAAGCTCTACTACCGTCAGTGAATGTATTGAGCTTTTTCCTTTGGTTGGGATAAATAATAACTATATTTGTATTTGGTTTTGGAATTTGCTTTTTCTTGATAAGTAAATTCCTCCTCATAAGCTTTTTTCACACACTCACACACACACACACACACACACACACACATATATATATATATATATATATATATATATATATATATATATATATATATATACTCGAAAAAGTACCCGTCGTTGACTGGGTTCAAAAACAGCCTACAGAAAATGGACTCTGATTTATGAAAGTATTATAGGTTATGAAAAGGAAGGGTTGTAAAGAGATAGCTTCGAATTTGGGCGTATCAAAACCAAACCAAAATATGATGAAAGTAAAAATAAAATCGATAAACTCCATAATTTATTATACCATACCTGTTCACACTGAAACACTTATCACAATATTCTGTGGATCTATATTAAAAAACCTTGTTAAACTTTGTGACATATTTCTATTCTATGGAAGTCAGACGCGAATGAACACCCCATAATTTTATTATACCATATTTCTTCAAACTGAAACATAATTATCAAAGTATACTTACGCAGATAGAGATGAAAAGTCTTTGTTAAAGTTTGTGCCTATTTCCATTCTATGGAGGCCAGGCGCGAACGCAGGCCCCACAATTTTATTATACCATCCCTATTAAAGTTAAAACATACTTATCAAAGTATTATTATGTACATCTATATCAAAAACACTTTTAAACGTTTTTTTTTAATTTTTAAATTTTTTATTTCCATATTTTGTGGGCTAGGCGCGAACGCAGAAAGCACAATTTTTATGAACCACCGTTCTGCCAGATCAAACCTACCCATTCCTGATCCTCGATACATCTTCTATCATTATATGTAATCAGTTTTTTAAAAAAGTCAACCATATAGGAGCCTATTCGTGACCCCCCCACACACAGATGTTCAGCTTTATATTATAATGTATATGAATAAAACTAAAATAAAAATACCAGCGATGGTTGACGTTATGTTCTTTTGAAAAATTGAAAAAGAAAAACCCAATGAATTTATGAAATGATCAACGTTTCGTCCCTATTGCAGAGGACATCTTCAGGATATTAAAAGGAAAAATGCAAAAAAAGAAAACGATCATAGACCATACGAAAATGAAAAAAAAAAACCCTTTTCCTTTTAATATCCTGAAGATGTCCTCTGCAATAGGGACGAAACGTTGATCATTTCATAAATTCATTCGGTTTTTCTTTTTTCAAATCATATATATATATATATATATATATATATATATATATATATATATATATATATATATATATATATATATATATATATATAAGTCACATCTCATTTCCTCTGATGCCAGTATTGAAAATCCATGGATTAAGGAAACTAGCATAACATGCAATATAGGTAAAATATTTTCGCTTGTTTTCTTTTCCTTATAAAGAAATGGTTTCCATAATGTTTTATTGTTAAAGTGTTTTTTATTCAATAAGTCTGAAGAAAGGTTGTTCTTGTGAAAATTTTCAAACGACATAATGTTTGGATTTGTCCGAATAGTCTTCAAATAATTGTAACTAACGATGAAATACACTATTTGTTGCAATCAATCTATTCCTTGATGTCTTGGTTTTTGTTAAACCAATATATGAATGCTGAATAATAGAATATGTTAATTTTGAAGCTTACAGTTTAAGTGATCTTTTTTTGGCTTAAAATTTATTGGTATATGAACGATTACTGAATTATATAAACCCAATGAAATTCGGAATACTACAAATAAGACTATATATATATATATATATATATATATATATATATATATATATATGTATAAGCGAGATAAGACACAGATTAAAGATCAGATGAAATATTCTGATAGATATTACTTTGAGGTAATACTTTCAAAAAGGTAAAGCTCAATAGTTAAAAATAGAGCAATATATAAGTTTAATGGTTAAAGTTAAATTCTGTAAATCAAAATATAAACACATATATTCGAGTTAAGAATTTATTGTTTGACACAAGGAATATATAGAGGGGAGTTATGTTAATTTCCTTAATCCATGAAATTAGCCAGTATTGAAAACCTCCCTCAATATATTCCTTGTGTCAAACAATAAATTCTTAACTCGAATATATGTGTTTATATTTTGATTTTCTGAATTTAACTTTAACCATTAAACTGATATATATACTCTTTATTTGTTTTTACATAAGAACAAGTTGCTACACATTCATGAGCATGTTTCGGTCGGCTAGTTACTAGTCAATAGAGACTCCTTCAGGCGATACAGCTTATACAAAAGCAAATCCTATATTCTATAAAATTGAGAATGTGTGAAAAGAATACATGAAAATATAATTTTATCCAGATAATTTCAGTATTTACTTCAACAGTGCTCAATACATAGGTAGAGCTAGGTAGTAAGTTATAAAAATATATGTGGCAATTAAGCTACACAGAATATTTCGCGTTTAATTCTCGTAAGAATTTTCAGGCAGAAACCATACATATTTTTAGGGCTTACTATATATATATATATATATTTTGAGGTTGTTATTTTTCAGTGGTAAGGTAACCAGTGAAGTATAACGAAGTTAATACAAGAGTGCTCAATACAGTAGAGCAAGGTCTATTTATTTGTCTTTACGTAAACAGTAATGTATTGGATACAGTCATGAGCAATTTTGCAAAATTTGCTTTCATATAGGTAAGATTGCCTAAAGAGGTATCTAGTTTTTAAAAACTAGCTGACCGAAACATGCTCATGACTGTGTAACAATATATTACTGCTTATGTAAAAACATATATATAAATATATATGTATATTTATTTAATAAATATATTTATATATATATAGGTATATATATGTGTGTGTGTATATATATTAATACACACACACACACACACACACACACACACACACACACACATATATATATATATATATATATATATATATATATAGTAATAATGTCATTGAAAAACAAACTTCGATATTTCCGAAGTCCGTCCCCCAACGACATTATCCTTTCCCCTTTGCATATATATATATATATATATATATATATATATATATATATATATATATATATATATATATTTAAATAAGGGAGTAGTCACCAACAATGTGTATTTTTTAACATTATTTTATTATTCCGTATCTTGGTTTTTCATTGAGAATTATCTTTGGATCATTGTAATAATGTTTTTAAGTCAATGCCTTAAAAACATTATTACAATGATCCAAACATAATTCTCAATGAAAAACCAAGATACGGAATAATAAAATAATGTTAAAAAATACACATTGTTGGTGACTACTCCCTTATTTAAATATACATCTTTCTTTCGTTGGAATTTATTAACCCATTTTATATAAATATATATATATATATATATATATATATAATTTATAAACATATACATGTTTATATATTTAAACATATATATGTTTATATATATACACACATACATGTTTGTATATATACACATATATATGTCTTTGTGTGTGTATGTGTATCATCCTTTATATTTTTAATAGTACATTTCACTGAAGACATATTAACCCTGAAACGTAAGTGGTTTCTATAATTAGCAACCAGATTTTTATTCGACATTCTAAGAGGAATATGTTTGTTTACATTACATTTCCATTTTTGCAAGTTGGTATAGTTTTGGAAACTGTTGGCAGGAAGTGAATTTTATTAAATGACCTGAAAAGTGTTGACATCTCGTAAAATGAAATTTAAATAATGACAGCCGAAACCTTTTATCCATTGCTCTCACCATGGGGCTACGTCACCCAATTCCTGAAACACAGGATGTTGTCCATTTGGCCAAATTTGGCAAAGAATTGTAGTCATGACAACTGATTCTAGGGTGACGAGATTGTCGAAATGGTCACAGGTCAAGTTTGCTGACGAAAGAGACAAGCAAAGCGAACTGATTAACAGCGTTCGACGTTTGTTTAGTTGATTGCGCGGGAAAAACCTCTAAATTTCCCGGCATTTCGTGACCGTCATTTTCCCAACAATCGACTTTGGAATCCATTCTTACTTGTTTACATTTGTTCAAATGCGCCTCGTTTTTTTTTTTCTACCAACAAAACAAGACAGGACAAAGTGAAGGGCAACTCGAATGATCGGACGCCTTTCTAACAATTAGAACTCGAGAGAAACGTTTCGAGAACGGAGAAAAGTAATGGACAATCCAGAAATAGACAGGGGGGGGGAAATATTTAAAAGAAAAAAGTGGGAAATAAATAAGAGTTTTACATCAAAGATTAAGAAGAAGAATAAAAATAGCGAAGGAAATGATGGTCAAATAAGAAAAACATAGAAAAAAAGACAATAATATGTTAAATACTAGACATGCGGATGATAGCAAATCTCTCCAACACTCACGGCACATATTCTTCGTACATTTCTATATGATGATGTCATCCATCAACATAAGGATAAAATATAACTTGGAACAATGGATCAGATGAGATAATGTCTACAAAGCAAACAATGTGTGTCTGTATGTGTAAACAATAGTAGGATTAATATTTTTGAATTCATATATATATATATATATATATATATATATATATATATATATATATATATATATATATATATAACTACTTCATTTACTCACATAAAATTAATATACGAAAGTATAGATTTATGCGTAAACTTTAAGTATTTACTTCAAAAGTGCTCAATACGTAGGTAGAGCTAGTTAGTAATTTATAAAATATATATGGCGATTAAGCTACACTGAATATTCGGCGTTTCATCCACTCTAGGATTCCTCAGGCTTATGCGCATAAGCCTGAGGAGTCCGAGAGTGGATGAAACGCCGAATATTCAGTGTAGCTTAATCGCCATATATATTTTATAAATTACTATATATATATATATATATATATATATATATATATATATATATATATATATATATATATATATAATTTTGTGTGTGTATGTGTGTGTGTGTATGTGTGTGTGTGTAAGTTTTGTCTCCTTTTGCTGGATTGATTGCTGCTATTTCTTTTGATAAGTTAAGGGCAAAATATATTCACTGATTGATATAATACTAAAGTGATTGATTTTGTGCTACGAAACATATACTGTCAAGAATTGTGAATGTCAACTCAATTAAAGGAATAAATTGTTAGATGGTCAACATCATTATCTTTTGATTATAGACTTTTGTAATTCATTCATTCAATATATATATATATATATATGTATGTATGTATATATATATATATATGTATACACACACACACACACACACACACACATATATATATATATATATATATATTTGTGGAAATATTTTTATTCACTTATATTTCCTTTTTATATGTAGCAATTTTTATTTAAGAAGTGTAAATTTTCATGTAGTTTCGTCCCACAGTACCAAACATATGGGCATTTCCACCATTTTTTGCAATATCGAAAGTTCCAAATCTCAACGACTATTTATCAGAATTTAACAAATGAAAGCTCGTTGGAAAGGTAATGATCTGAATTATGTAGTGGGCTATTTGACATTTGTCCTTAAGCTGACACATTAAGGGGATCATGAGTCATCCAGAATCAATTTTTGGCACTTTTTTACAGTTATAAAATGTTTCAATCATAATCACTTGTTTTCCTAGTTTTGCATATAAATTACAAAATATCTGATATTTCCTTAAAACCTCTGTCCTTGATGGAAGGGGGACTAAAACTTGCTGCTATGGTTTAAATTAGAATTTAAAATAACAGCAAGGCGAGATTTTATTCCAAATATTTCTCATATGTTATACCTCCCTTCATTGGTTTTTATACATAAAATAAATTTCACAGTGTATAAGGATTATTTGATACTGGAGATAATCACTATTTCCAAAAGAAGGGAAATATAACACATGAGAAATATTTGGAATCAAATTACTCCGGACTATTATTTCAGATCATTTAAAACCATAGCAGGAAGTATTAGTCTCCCCTCCATCAAGGCCAGAGGTTTGGGGAATATATATATATATATATATATATATATATATATATATGTATATATATATATGTATATATATATGTGTGTGTGTGTATATATATATATTTATGTATATATATATAACTCTCTTCCTGATCTACATCAATGACCTCCCTAAACACATACTTAAATCATTCGTTGACATCTATGCTGATGACACGACCATCTACGGCAACACATCAAAGGCAGTAAATGACAAAGTTCTCTCGGATTCTCTCTCCTCTGATCTCGAGCGCGTGGTTCAGTGGGGGAAGATGTGGCTGGTTACCTTTAATGCATCCAAAACCAAACTCCTATCCTTACATCATCAACGCTCTGATCCCCAGCTGGCATCAATTGTGATGGATGGCTCTCGTCTGGGTGAGGCCCCGTGTTTTGACAAGCTTCTGGGTTTGACCTTTACTCCTGATCTGAAATGGAACACGTACATCAAGTCTGTTGCCAAGGTCGCTGGAAAGATGGTGGGATCCTTCTACCGCTCCAGAAGATATCTCACTACTGATGCAATTCTCTATCTATATAAAAGCCAAGTACGTCCAAGGATGGAATACTGTTTCCATATCTGGGCAGGAGCTGCCAAAAACAGCCTATCCTGCCTTGACAGAGTACAAAATAGACTTCGTGGCTTAGTGGGGGATGCCCTTTTCTCTACCCTGCAACCCCTCTCCCACAGAAGAGACGTTGCGAGCCTATCCTTGTTTTATCGTTATTTTCATGGCAGGTGCTCGTCTGAACTCCAATCTCTGGTCCCCCCTCGCCAATCTTTCACGAAAAACACCCGTCTAGCTGAATCCACTGTGAAAAATTTCCCCCACTCTATATCTGTGCCTTAATCAAAACGCGGATTTCATGAGCAAAGCTTCCTTCTTAGAACTGCACGCCTGTGGAACTCTGTTCCGTCTGCCTGCTTCCCTCCGGACTACAACTTGGATGTCTTCAAGTCTAATGGTAACAAATTCCTAATGAACCGCCCCCCTAATTAAACACTTCATAAAATCTCCTCACTAACGTAATGTACTTGCAATAACCCTTATCCCTGAGTGGCTTCCGGGCCTTGATAAGTGGTGATCACTGTGTAAAAAAAAAAAAAAATATCAAAGGCCTTTTGATGTATGGCATAAAGGACTATTCCACAAGATCGCCAGCTATGGTATAGTTGGAAATGTCTTCTCAATTATTAAATTAATTTTTCTCTGGTAGTTCATAAGAGTAGTGGTTGATGGACAGAAATCAGAAGCTCACAGTAATTATGTTAAAGTCCCTCAGGAGTCCATCCTGGGCCCAACTCTTTTCCTGGTCTACATCAATGATCTTCCAAACCACAT
>NC_136498.1:128370200-128432700 GCF_053919585.1 Euprymna scolopes
TATATATATATATATATATATATATATATATACATATATATATATATATATATATATGCGTATGTGTTTGTGTGTGTATGTGTGCGTTTCTTTGTGTGGGGTTGTTGTTTATGTGTGTTTGTGTGTGTGTTTCTTTGTTTGTGTGTGTTTATGTGTGTTTGTGTGTGTGTTTGGGTGTTTGTATGTGTGTATGTGGGTATGTTTGTGTGTGTGTGTGTGTGTGTGTTAGTGTGTGTCACATGATAAATTTTCAGTCCAATTCTTCCGAACTAATAATTATTATTTTCTACAAATCATAGTATTGACCACTTTTCGATTAATTATCTTCACTTATCAAATATACCTCACCAACATCTGAAGGAAAACGTGCCAAGCATTACCATTGCCATGATACGTACAAAAAAAATTTTTTTAAACTATTTTCCTGATGGAGAATTCTATTATGAATCGAAATATCAAATTGATATTTAATAAACAAATATTTTTTATTTAATTAAAGAGATTCTTCACTTGAAATTTTGAAATCGAAAATTCTTTTATATATATTTTTTTCGGAGCTCGTGACGCAGTGGATAGAGACGTTGAATCTCTACGGTTCCATGTGAGAATTGTCTGAAGATAGCGGTTTCAATCCTACCAAAAGCCGGCCACTTACTTGGCCAAAACGTGGTGAGACAACAAGAACTATGGATAGCAGTAATTGCTGAGATTCAGAGTTCCTATCCCGTTTCGGTTACCACCTGAAGAAGGCCAGATGAATAGTTGGCCGAAACGTCGTGAAACAATATCTAAGAAAGATGAGGATAATAAGTCCGCAATAAATAAAATTAATAAATTCACGAAAATCCTTTGTTTACCATTATTATTTTTTTTATGTTTGATATTGATAAAATATTTAATCGGCATATTTTTGTGATTTTATATTTTTCAGCTGGTCTCCTGTTACAGTCACCGGGTACTCCTCTTGACACGTGTCGGGTGGCGCCCTTCTTCAACATGCCCCCCATGCGGGAACCGATGGAACGATTCGCCATGCCACCGTTCCCGCCATATTACCCTTATCACGCGGCCGCCGCAGCTGCAGCGGCAGCTTCACAGCATCCTATCCATCCCATATTCTTCTATCCTCATCACTACGCAGCCCTTAATTACGCCATGATACCGGACAGCAGCTTTAAGACAAATAAAAGTTCCAGTATTGCGGACCTCAGGCTTAAAGCGAAGAAGCACCTGGCCACTCTCGGGTTGTAAAAAAAAAATAAATAAATAAAAAACGATAAGATGGCCACCGTTAAGGAAAGGATATATTAAAAGGGGAAGACAACTCTGTAAGTTGTAAAATCTCAACGGACAGCCATTTTAATTTTTTTTTCTTGGATTTTGGATTTTTTTTTTTTTTTTTCATCATTCTTGCCACTTTTGTTGCATCTTCACAGACCCCCATTCCTTATGAACCCACACATGTTGCCCGGATTCATTCCCCTTTTTAATCGCAGTCAATTTTGATTGGCAATCAAACCATATCATGCAAAACAACTTAAATGAAATTTTTAAGAATACGGAGCTAATGGGCTTCGAAATGAACAATAAAATAAAAAGAAAACTGTTTTTAATGAATCAATAGATGAATAAAAAAACATTATTTAAAACAAAATATTTTTAATAACATTATGACCATTTTAATAATGATGATAAAATATAATCGCAAGGACGATAGCATTTATATACTCCGTTTTGAAGTTGGAAGGTACAATATTTTTTGATGTTCAATCGAAAGTCAAAAAATCGCAGGAAATGAAAACCAAAAAAATTGAAACCATTTTTTTTTTTAAATATATTTGAAATTTAATTTATTCATTTTAAATACATTTCTATGATCCTTCCTCGTGTTTTTTCGCTGTCTTTTCTTGTTTTCATTTTTATCTTTCCTTAAATCTTTCTTGTGTGTGCGTGCGTGTGTGTGCGTGTCTCTCTCTATGTAAATAATAGGTTTATTGTTTGTTTCTTTATTGGTTTGTTTATTTGTTTATTTGCTGGTTCGCCGAGTGCGAACGCAAAAAGTAAGAACAATGAATTATGAAAGATTTCAAGTTTGCCAAAGATTTATAAACAACAAGTTATTTAAAACATGGATAAATGAAGAAGAGGAAGACAAAGAAGATAAAGAATAAAAATAGTAAAAGAGAGAATTAATAACGATATTGATAATGCTTTTTTAGCTGAACTAATCAATTACATATATATATATATATATATATATATATATATATAAACCCTAGAAGTAACCTAGAAATAAAAATATGTACCATGAGAGTAACCTCCACTTGAAACAAAGATATTAAAAAATAAATAAGAATTCGAAAACATAACAAAAAAGAATATTAGAATAAACACGCATAAATGTAGAAATAAAATCATAAACAATAGGAAAAAATATAATAAGGAAAAAACGGGAAATTTAAACAAAAATAAAAATAAAAAATACGAAATTATGGTTTAAAACAGAAAATTATCTTAGCATAACACCCAAGATGGCTGACATGTGGCAGCGTGGCGTTGGAATTTATTTTCTCCAAATACCATGTTTATCATGTAAAAAATTAACTTTTTGTTGTTAACATCAAATGGAAAAATCATCTGACGAATTGGTGGCGACAGGATATTTTTATGGACACATAAATCGTAAAATTGCCTTCCCACTAACGAAACAGCTCGAATGAAAAAAAAAACAGGAGAAAATAAACAAAAGCTATAAAAATAAAAAGTAAGTCTTGGAATTTCAACAAAGTTTTGCACTATATATATATATATATATATATATAATAGTAAGAACAGAGCTGTAAAGTAGAAATTTACAAAAAGGTGGTATCATTCGGTAGAATACTCCAAAACTGGTGTGCTAGGAAATCCTTAATCCGCGGAGTTTCAAAGAATGCTAATTCTTCTCATCAGAGGAAAAACCGTTGGCAAAATTATCAGATAGTCACGCTAAAAATTAGCATTTCTATGTATTTGCTGGTAACTGCATAGGAGGAAACTAAAAGTTTTATAGGTTTTAGCAACAAAACTTAAAAAACACACACATATATATATATATATATATATATATATATATATATATATATATATATATACATTATGGAAATTAAGCTATACAAATGCGTATTTGTCTTATCCTCGAACATAGCAAGATATTTCTTGCAATGACCAAACATATTTCTTGAATTGTGATATCCTTTATTAATTTTCTATATGTCTATTACACGAAAACACACAAACAATTACCTTGTGTATATATATATGTGTGTGTGTGTGTGTGTGTGTGTGTGTGTGTGTGTGTGTGTGTGTGTGTGTGTGTGTGTGTGTGTGTGTGTGTGTGTGTGTGTGTGTGTGTGTGTGTGTGTGTGTGTGTGTGTGTGTGTGTGTGTGTGAATAGATGCTTGGAGGTACAAAACCTATAAAATTTCTTAGAGCTATTTCGGCTATCATCTCTTCAGGAGAAAATCGGTAGCAAGCAAAACAATATTATTGGCGAAATTAAAGAGCGCTAAGGAGAATTCGGATGTGCCAAAAATTAAAAAAAACGATTGAAAGAAAGATTTTAATCTGTACATACAGCGTTTAAAAGCGACTAAAAATTGGCAAAACGAGGTTTTTTTTTATATTGTTTTGATTGCTATCGATTTTCTCCTAAATAGATGCTAGCCGAAAAAGCTCTTTATACATACATACATACATACATATATATTTATATATATATATATATATATATATATATATATATATATATATATATATAAGAGAGAAACATTAAAACTGTAAGTTGAAATTTACAATCAAATTTATTGTATTGCTACAAAAAACAATTTCCGATTGTTCTTTTGAGTATTCAGTCGAACAATAAATTTGATTGCAAATTTCAACTTACAATTTTAATTTCTTTTCTCTTATAATAAACTCTACTCTCTAATACGTGTGAATTGAGCCTTTTTATTTGGTTGGGATTAAAATATCTATATCTGGTATTGATATTAGATTGAAGTTTACCATTGCTTATCTCAGTATCTCAGGTAAACACTGCATCTCCTTTGATTTCATCCTTTGATTTCATCCTTTGATTTCATTTTATATATATATATATATATATATATATATATATATATATATATATATATATATATATATATATATATATTCTAACTGATGAGCCCAAATGAGGGCGAAACTCGAGTCTTGGACTTCCGGTTCGTTGACTGTCATGGCTCTGGTGGGCTGCGACGTTGTTTGGCTGTGGAATTTATTATATATATATATATATATATATATATATATATATATATATATATATATATATATATATATATATATATATATATACGGTGCAATCACGTTGACACACTGGTTCTCGCCAGATCACTGAAGTTAAGCAACGTTGAGCCTAGCCAGTACCAAACGGGTGATCATTTAGAAAGGCTAAGCGCTTTATGTACGGCGCCGAGTCCTAGAAATTTCCAGGTTCGTATCTGGTATTAATTTACTGGGAGAGATGCATCCTCAGTCTTCGTTAAGACATGCTTTTAGAAGAAGGTAACTCTGATTTAAAAACCTGCGGTCTACTGTATACTCTCTCCTGTGGCAGTCATCCACACAGACAAACGTTAGCAGTAATAATGGAAACCAGCTGTAAAATTCCTTCCTAAACCTGCACGTCAAGCGTACGTTGGACGCAGCGAATGGTGATATCTGAAGTTTGTGCGACACGAAGTTGCGCCTCGTAGATAACCTAAAAAGCACTTCGTAGCTGAAGCTGGCTCAATCCTCATGTATACTCGTATCCGAGTTCTGCCAACGACGACAACGATGATACACACACACACACACACACACACACACACACATATATATATATATATATATATATATATATATATATATATATATGACTACTTCATAAATTAATATACGAAGATATAATTTTATGTGAAAATTTAAAGTATTTACTTCAACAGTGCCCAATACTTAGGTAGAGCTAGCAATTAAGCTACACATAATATTCCTAATTTACTATATATATATATATTACAGTGGTCCTCCCCGGCATACGAGATTTATTCGTTCCCGGATGAAGCTCGTATCTCGAATTAAAATGGCACCATTAAGGATACGTTATGAAACACGACACACTTGACCACCTAGCGGTTTCATCTGGAAACTCGTAACTTAGATTTTCGCTCGTATGTAGAGGAGGATTTTTGCTCAGAAGCCATCTCGTATCTCGAATTTTTCGTAACTCGGGTAGTTCGTATGTTGGGGGTCCACTGTATATATTATCAATATTTCGTTTTTTTGTGATTCAATCTTTTTCTTTGTCTTCTTCATTATTTCCCATAATTACAACAATTTTTCTGTTTTATTTTTCTTGTCTATTTCATCTGCTCTTTCTATTTTCTCCTTCTTTCTATGCTATGTACATTACAATGACAAAAAATCAAACATTGTATTCATGACACAATAATTTAAAAAAAAAAAAAATTTAAAAATAAAAAATAGAAACCCGCACCATTTAAAAAAATTTTCAAACATTCCAACCTGACGAAACCTGTCTTCACACTGGAGAGTTCTGTTGGCTGCTGCTGATGGCCCACTACCATGAATGTACATTTTGATAAGTAAACATTAAAAATGGAAAAAAATGAATACTTATAAAGACTCTTTTTTTTGTTTTTTATTATGTTCTTTGGTATTTTTCAGCTTATTTAGCAATTTAAATGCTTAAATTTTGTTTCAATTTATTTTATTTATGTATATACTACATAAATACGGATATACTAAATAAATATTGTTTAATCAAGACCTCCATGTCAACTTGAAATTTTGTTATTAAATCTCATATTAGGTCTTCCCATCTTCATATCTGGATTTTAATTTTATGAGATCTAATAGCAACCAGGAATGTTTAATGAAAGTAAATATTATTTATACAACAGACACACACAGACACACAGACACACACACACATGTATATATATATATATATATATATATATATATATATATATATATATATATATATATATATATATATCAATCAGTGTTCGGACGATTAATTGGAATCAGAATCGGGAGTCGGAAAGATCGGAGCTTTTTGGGGTATCGGAATCGGTATTGGAATCGGGAAAATGTGTGCCTATTTTCCGATGCCAAAACCGATTCCTTTAATTGTCTATTTTAGTTGATTTTGTTTTTATAAAACGTCTTCCACCGCTTGTAGTAATAATAAAATAATAAATATTCATTGATTAAAACTTTCAGTAAGACTAAAATCTCTAAATCGCCTCGTCACAAGTGCGTTTTTACGTTTGAGAAAATACATGCACATTTGAGAGGTGTTTTCACAATAATCGGGACAAACTAACAATTTTATAGGAAAATATTTGGAGATTTATAAAGAATCGGAATCGGTAATTGTATCGGAATCGGGAAAATATTGGAATCGTCCCATCACTATTATATATATATGTGTGTGTGTGTGTGTGTGTGTGTGTGTGTGTGTGTGTGTGTGTGTGTGTGTGTGTGTGTGTGTGTGTGTGTGTGTCCGAGTAGACACGATTGAGTTCGTCTATTTGTTGTTAACCTTTGTATTCGCTGAGCGATCTTTCTTGTTTCGGCTGATGGGCTATATAGTATGGCGCCCAGTGGTTGCTGTTCAGCCATATTCTCCAGTGCTTTCCGTCGGTATTTCCGATCCTCTGCAGGAGTGGTTGTTGTATACAACCAATATAAAATAAAATAGAATTAACTATAAATATAGTCAAACCTCAATAAACAACAACAACAACAACAACAACAACAACCACCACTCCTGAGGATGATTGGAAGTACCAATGGAAAGCGCTAGAGAATGAATATGGCTGAACAGAGGTCGTGTTCGGACGCAAGGTTAGATCGATTTTCCATAAGTTCATTCGCCCATGTATGGAGTATTGCTGCCACATCTGGGCTGGTGCATCTGCTACTAATCTCTCGCTCCTTGACAAGGTTCAAAAGAGAGTCGCAAACCTGATAGGCCCTGAACTGGCATCTAAGCTTCAGCCTGTCCCATCGACGAAATGTTGCATCCCTTTGCCTTTTCTACAAGTATTTTAGTGGCGAATGCTCTGACGAACTGCAATCACTTGTGCCCCCACGACGTGAGCACCCTCGACAAACCCGACAGGCTGCTAAATCCCACCCCTACACTGTAGAGATCCCTAGATGTAAAAGATCTTTTTACTCCAATAGTTTCTTCCCCAGAACCGCTAGACTCTGGAATTCCATTCCAGGTCCCTGCTTCCCCAACAATACTGACGAGCAGAAGTTCAAGTGTAACGTGAACCGACATCTTGCTGCCCAAATCCCTACATAGTACCCCAGTAGTTATTGCCCCTGATAGTAGCCCCTACACCAAAGTGGCAATTTGCCTTGTTTGGGGTGAAAATGTAATAAAAAAAATTTAAAAAAAACAAAAAAAAAACAGGATGAGCCAAACCTAAAAAAAAAAAAAAAAAAAAAAAACGATAACAAAAAAAACGGTATAAAGTTGGCGACAGAGTTTTCTACAAGATTCATAGAAATAATAGGACTTTCTGGGTGTATGGCCATGTTGAGAAAGAAATAGGCAACATGGTCTATAGGATTAAGGGATCAGATTTCGTGCACACTAATCAGATGCAGAAAAGATACTCGAACAGTGAGATGACCAGATCGCCCGAGGAGGACATCATGGACACAGTGTTTGATACTTTTCAGGTGACCATACCAGAGACAGCTCCTGAAAGTAAATGTTTTAGAGGTCACTTGTCCATCCCCTTATCAAACGGTTTAAAACGGTCAAGTATTTTTTCGCACCTAGTTGCCAAATGTTTACAGGCCGCTTCCCAGGGAGTTCACAGTTTAATGTTAGAAGATTTCAAACGACTGGGCGAGTTTTATTTTATTTTCCTGGAGCCACTTTGTCTGACACCATCTGTTTTTTTTTTTTTTTTTTTTTTATCGTATCATTCTCGGGGTTTCGCAAACGGTAAAAATATACATGAATACATCGCAATGAATTTATCAAAGTCTGAATAAAATAGATAAAGAGAAAACATTTAGAAATTTTTCAAATTGAAAAAGAAATTATATCTACATTTAAAAGTAACCCCCACCCGCATTGAAATTCTACTTTTGAGCGATATTTGTGAACCCACTAAAAACAAAATTATTTTAGAATTTAGGATGGAGAGTTAGTAGCCCATATAAATTTGCAATTATTAAATAAATATCGATCGAAAATAGCTTGTTGTTCAAGAGTTTTTTTTAAAAGCCCTCCTCCCCTAAATATATTAAAAAGAAAATTGAAATGTGAAGGATTCTTTAAAACTAAATAAAATCGATGTCTATAAGTGATGAACATGCTTTGTAATACTGTTTATATATTAAGTGTTTCTATTTACTTGAACCCCCCCCCCCGAAAGTACAGTTTGACACAAAGTCGTTTTTAAATATGGGGAATAGCCAGCTCCCAAAAGGGACACTTTCGGTCGGAACAAAAATTAAAATTGCGTCGGTCATTTCTCCTTCATTGAACGAAAATGGTGAAACTTTGTTAATGTTTCGGTCGATGTGACTTCGAACCAAAATTCTGTGCAGATTCTCGATTTCAGCCGAAAAATTCCCGCATTCGAGAGCTCAAAACAGAACAATTAGTATATTAATACATTTTTAATTGGGGTGGGGGATTGGGGAGTCCTCTTCCGCAAGAACCGGGACCAAATTAATTTTCAATCGATATCTATTCAATAATTTCTCTTTTATTCCTAGCTGGCGAAAAAGGCTCTTTTCCGTTGCCCAATTTTCTTAAATTCCTAAATACAGCCATTCTAATCGTTTTAAAGCAGTTAACTAATTTTTTTGTTTACCATTGACTCACAACCCAATCGGCAAAATCATAAAAATACAAATAATTGCTTTATTTTTTGTATTATCACGGACTTAGGGTTAGTAGTAGGAAAGGACTGTGTCGTTTATAAAATAGAAATCGAACTTTTCTTTTCGCAACAAAAAGTTATAATTGCGATGGGCGAAAAATGAAAACGGAATAAAAAACACCGATAATTTCACGAGAATACATTAGTTTAGGCGCCGCCAAAAATAGCCAAAATATCAAGTTGTTGTTGTTTTTTAAAACGAAATTACATTTATCAAAATCCATTATTTCTGAGTAACTTTTTTTTCCAGAAAGATAAAACCCTGAATTTTATCATATAGAAAGCAGAATAATGTAAAACTTTTTCTACTATTTTTAATTAAATTTTAAATGTTAAATTTTCCCCAAAAGTTAACAATTGGCGTTTTTTGTTTTGCACAAAAAACGTATATAAATAGTTTAAAAAAAAAAAAGGTTTTTGAAAGAATTAATTTGTTTATTTCTTATCTAAGATTTAGGGTGATTTTCTATGAGAATATGCAAAAATATTATAAGTACCTGAATTTCAAATAATTCCACTTATTCATATAGGCAACCAGTTACTTCGAGTCGATTTGATTACTCTGTTTACATTTGTATTTGAAAAAGCAAACTACGGAAGACCAAAACCCCCCCCAAAAAACTTATTTTTCAGTGACGAAAATTTCAATGTATTATTAACGCTGAAGCTGGCCAGTACCAGATGGGTGACCATTTGTATGAGTTTGGTTTTTAATGTGTATGTGTGTGGGGGCCAGGCTCTCCAAAATGGGGAGGGAGGCAATTTAAAGCAGAATTAAAAAAAATTATTTCAGCGCGTTTGGTCCACCGTAGTCGAAAGGCGGCAAACGTTTCCAAACTGGATCGAAAAAATAATGATATTTTTAACAGAAAGGGCACAATATTTATCGAATTCTTTTTTTTTTTATCGATTCTTCAAGGCATGTCCTGTTTAATAATGGTCATGCATTATTCGGCTCGCCTAAAAGAAATTGTTAATTTATTTATCAAAGATTTTAAAATTGTTTTGCTTAACTTAAATTAATTATTTTACTTAACATATTCACCGAATTTCACACTTCAAAACTCAAAAGCGGGATAATTAAACACAATCGAAGTTCTGATATTCAGACGTCAAAATAAGGTATGCAAACAATTTTTATTTTTTTTTAAATCTATAATCCTGTCCCTTACAACAACACAATGTTTTGTTCAGTTTCAGATGATTATTTTAAGCATATTTGGAACCTCCTCAAAACAAGGGGGGGGTTGTAAGCATATATATATATATATATATATATATATTGTTTATGAAAAATAAGTACACTGTTATAAAGTTCATTCTTCTCTTAATAATCGCTGAAAATTTCGTATTGATCGGATAATTACATGATTTTTGGTAGATTTTTTAAAAAGACGGTCCGTCAAAAAGTACTTACCTGCCACCCCCCCCCCAGTTTTGGCGGTGCCTACATTATTTACATCTTCGTACCGTTTTACACGTAACTATTTAAAAATGAAATATAAACATTGCCTATAAACACTCATGATTATAAAAAGATAAATAAATATAAAACGATTAGGAATTTAAAATAGAGGGTCAATTTCACAAATAAATTTAACGTAAAATGAGCTGCATTTCCAAAACATTGTAGTGTGTTACCAATTTTAAATTATGCGCGCTTATTGGAGGAGGGGGTGTCTACTTTTTAAGTGATTACACATGGTTTTACAACGTCGCAAATCGAACTTAATTTAGTGGGAAACAATTTAGTCTACATCCATAAAGAATTAGGGTGGCCAGAAACGATGTTGATTTTAAATTAAATTTATATTTGAAACTGATCTCACACTCTAAATTCTAAAATGATCGCGGTACGTTTGCAGTTTACGTCCCCCATTAAAAAACGAAAATTAAAAAAAAAATAATTATATTCTACGTACCCGTTATGGAATGAAGTTCTCATAAAAAATTTCACTTAATTTCATCAAGTAATTTTGTTTTTATCGCTAAAAGCATTCATTCGAGGCATTCGAAACAGTCAATCTAAACAACGCCATTAGCATTGATTTTTGGTCGAAATATAATGGATGACTTCCCTTTGATATCAATTAAGCGATTTAATAGAGAAATTCCATGTTCCCGAGATTGAAAACAAGCTGTAAAAACAAAACTACTTGATGAAATTAAGTGAATTTTTTTAGAACTTCATTCTATAACGGGTACGTAGAATATAATTGTTTTTTGAAATTTTCGTTTTTTAATGAGGGACGTACACTGCACAAGTACCATCATCGCTTTTCTTTCCGTCAATTAAAAAATATGTTCTAACACGTAATGTATAAATTTAATATTTCATAAATATTTAAATAGGGATTTAGCTGCTTGTTATCTACAAAGGCGTCGTCGTTGTCGTCGTCGTCGTCGTCGTCGTCGTCGTCGTCGTCGTCGTCGTCGTCGTCGTCACCACCATTTGTACTTTGTTTTGTTTTTGTTTTGTTTTACTTTTTATAGCAAAGTAAATCAATTTTATAATTAAAATAAAATTTTAGTTCATTCATAGAGAGAAGGCACAGAAAGCTCACGCAATCTCACGTTAAAAATGTTTTTCTACATAGTAACATTATTATTTAGAAATTCGTTCGTAATAATGAGAGCTGGCGTTGTAAAATATGTTGTTCTTACATCGTTTTCTTATTTTGTTTACCAATCTTCGAATATTTTCAACTATTTAACCATTTATGTAAGTCGCATGTTATATACAGTAAATACGAACTGATACAATATAGCTTTGTTTTAAAATCAAAATAAATGTTTTGTTGTTTTATAATTTTTAATCAATTACAGAGCAAACATTTGAGAAAAAACATACGTAGACATTACCCAAGGGTTTATGTAATAAATTGAAAATTTACGAAAGAAATAAAATAAAAACAAAAATCTCTAATTAAATATGCATAAATTTTAAAAGAATCGGAATCGGAATCGGGAATCGGATCGGAATCGAAAATTTTGAAAGGAATCGGTAATTGTATCGGAATTGGGATATATATATATATATATATATATATATATATATATATATATATATATATATATATATATATATACTAGCAAAAGTACCCGTCGTTTACTGGGTTCAAAAACAGCCTACAGAAAATGGACTCTGATTTATGAAAGTATGATCGGTTAGTAAAAGGAAGGGTTGTAAAGAGATAGCTTCGAATGTGGGGGTATCAAAACCAAAGCAACATATCATGAAAGTAAAAATAAAATCGATAACCCCCATAATTTATTATACCATACCTGTTAACACTGAAACACTTATCACAATATTCTGTAGATCTATATTAAAAACCTTGTTAAACTTTGTGATATATTTCCATTCTATGGAGGTCAGGCGCAAACGAACACCCCATAATTTACTATACCATATTTCTTCAAACTGAAACATAATTATCAAAGTATACTTACACAGATAGATATGAAAAGTCTTTATTAAAGTTTGTGCCTATTTCCATTCTATGGAGGCCAGGCGCGAACGAACACCCTATAATTTTATTATACCATATTTCTTCAAACTGAAACATAATTATCAAAGTATACTTACGCAGATAGATATGAAAAGTCTTTATTAAAGTGTTGCCTATTTCCATTCTATGAAGGCCAGGCGCGGACGCAGACCCCACAATTTTATTATAACATCCCTATTTAAGTGAAAACATACTTATCAAAGTATTATTATGTACATCTATATCAAAAAAACCTGTAAACGTTTTTTTTCTTAATTTTTACATTTTTTATTTCCATACTTTGTGGACCAGGCGCGAACGCAGACCCCACAATTTTAATGAACCACCGTTCTGCCAGATCAAACATAGCCATTCCTGTGTCTCGATACAACTACTATCATTATATGTAATCAGTTTTTTTAAAATAGTCAACCATATAGGAGCCTATTCGTGACCAGACACACACACACACATTCAGCTTTAAATTATATATATATATATATATATATATATATATATATATATATATATATATATATATATATATATATATATTTAGGTAAAAATGGCACCGGTAAAAATGGCACCGGTAAAAATGGCACTGGTAAAAATGGCACCGGTAAAAATGACACTGGTAAAAATGGCACCGGTAAAAATAGCACAAGTGAATAAATAGGTAAAAATGGCACCGGTAAAAATGGCACGTAATGGATTAATGAGAAAAATGACAAGACGAGAACATGCATGAATATCTCATAGTATATTAAAATGGGAAAACGTGCGAAATTTGTCGAATTAAAAAGGGTGCTAGACGACCGATCTGGTCTCAAATTTTACCCTCGTTTTGAGTTTTCCAAAAGTTAGGTCATGTACTGCGACGTCACCGCTGTTACAGAAAATAATGAGAAGTTTGTCAAATTTAAATAGATCCTAAATGCGAATCTCGTTTTTGAGATTTCCCAAAGTGCTATTACGTCACAGGTGTCAGAAATAACTTTTTTCATCTGTGTGGTAATTCATTCACCTCTTCTCCCCTATTATAAGTTGAACACTGGGCAGAAATAAATTTAAAAAATCTCCCTTACTTACAAACAAGTTCCTTTTATTTTAATTAGTTACTTCTATTTATTTGTTTTTTTAAATTACTACATTGATGAATTAAAATTATATTTTGATACATTTTATACAACCTTAATGTAACCCCCCCCCCCAAAAAAAATGCTAAAAACAATCTATAAATGTTTTTAGCATATTTTTTTTTCAATTATGAATCACTCATTAAAAAGAAATATTAAAACTTTAAAAGTATAGTTCGATACATTTGTATACTTTAAAATTAAGTACTCCTTGTGCGTTGAGTCTTATAGCCATAGCCTAAATATTCAATGACCTCTCCCCTTGGTGCGGAAATAAACTTTTTTTATTTTGTAAACAAACGAACGTATTGTACTTATGGATGTTTGATACCGAAAGAAATATGAACTTTAAAAAAATAATGTTACTTTTATTTCATTAAATTGTTAGGTGAAAGTGCAAAATAGTTCACCCCACCTCCATATTAAGAATGGCTTTCTAAATAGTTATTATTTCAACGTTGTTTGTACTCTCGGGGTGTCAAACATGTATAAGTACCTATTTTAGTGAGTCAAAACTGAACTCTGTCATATTTGGTCAGTAAGCTGTTATTTATATTGGAATCAGTTTATAATTTTATGTCAGAAATATACTCAGTGACCGATTGACCCCAGAAATGTCCCCCAGAACGGTTTCATACTCAACTGTGAGCATGAAACTGTGAGATGAATTGGTCATAAAACCTTTTCGCACGTATACGCGACAACACGTGTTATCTTTCACTTTAGTTTATGTGTCTGTTGAATTTGTTAATAAGGCAATAAAACTATTTTTGGTAATTAACAACATTGATACAGTTTAGCTTTGAGAATTTTGTGTTACTGTTCCCATTTCAGCTTTGGACTACTATTCTCATCTTGAGTATTCCTATTTACTTGCTTCCCCAAGAGGGCAAAGTTAGACACAAGGTCGTTTTTTTATGTGGGCAATATCCAGCTCTCCTACAAGAGGAACTCTGGATCAGAACAAAAATTTAAATTGTCTCAGTCTGAAAGGATTTATTAATTCTTCATTGAACGGGGAGATAATAGGTGGAGTGTAGCATCAGAAGTGATACTACACTTTGTTAACGTATCAGTCGATGCAACCTCCGACAGAAATTCTGTGCAGATTCTCGAGTTCAACAGAAACATTCCAGAGTTCAATATTTATTCAATAATAGCAGTTTTGGATAAATAAGAAAAAATGGCAAAGCCCAATTTATCAACGATAAAATACATTCAATGATAAAATAAATTTAGAGTGCACCAAAATTAGTTTTTTTCTTTTATCAAAGATAAAAGCCAGTCGAGGATAAGTGTCAACCAAGGAGCTTTTAATTACACTAAACAAAGTGCATCTTTTCTGGATCATTTTTATTTTGTTTTGTTTTAGGGAAAAAAACTTATCCCCGTGTGTGTTTTATCCTTGATACCTAGCGATAAAAAAGAACCCAAAAATACAACTACAACTTGTCCAGAAAAGATGCATTTTGTTTAGTGGAATTGAAAACTTCCACATTAACCCTTATCCTCTAGTGTGTTTTATCCTTGATAAGTTGCGATTCATTAGTCCTAAGTACCCCATTTTGGGGAGCTAGATAGTCATCAGATTAAAAACCGACATTGTGTCTAACTTTGCCCTCGCGGGGTGCAATTAAATAAGAACCTTTAGATAAACAATGCTTCTAAACTGGGTAATTGTAATTTTTTGTTCCGATCGAAAATGCCCCTTTTTGGGGAGCTGGATATTCCCCAGATTTAAAACCAACCTTGTGTCTAACTTTGCCCTAACGAGGTGCAATTAAATAAGAACCTTTAGATAAACTGAGGTAATTGTAATCTTTTGTTCCGATGAAAACTGCCCCTTTTTTGGGGGGGGGATGGATATTAAAAATCGACCTTGTGTCTAACTCTGCCCTCGTTAACGGCAAGAAAATAGAACTTTTACAAAACCCAAAATGAGGTTAGAATTTGGGACCCCATAGCTTCAGTAGCACCTTTTGGTGCCATTTTTACCTAGTTATTCACTTGTGCCATTTTTACCGGTGCCAATTTTACCGGTGCCATTTTTACCGGTGCCATTTTTACTGGTGCCATTTTTACCAGTGCCATTTTTACCGGTGCCATTTCTACCGGTGCCATTTTTACCGAGAACCATATATATATATATATATATATATATATATAGGGTGACCCCCACAAAAAAAAAACAAAAGCTAAATGGAGGCTATCTAGAACATATGCTGTAGAACGGAAAAAAAGGCCAAAGACCCTAGTCTTTTTGATGTGATACTTTGAATATAATAAACTAGTTATGACCAAATTTCATTTCATTCGGACAAAACACTAAGAAACGGGGCCTAATTAGTGTTGGGGCCCGTTTTTGTTTGGGTCGCCCTGCATGTATATATATATATATATATATATATATAGTCCTGTTTCGTTTATCACAACTCATCAGTACCTCTAGACTAGCATCTCACTCAAGCCAAGGATTGAACCTAGAACCGTTGTGTTGACAGTCGGCAGTTCTCCCACTCGACCACAGAAGCGACGCGCGTATATACCTCGTCGGAATGTCTATTTAAATAGACATCCGCCACCACTCTTACAGTGCTCAAACCGCCTGTTTGTAAACAAACAAACAACGAGCTTCGCATGTTTCAGCCAATTAAGTAGCGGGTGAGATTATTTACGACAGTGCTCTTGCTCTACCCAAAGAGGGGGGGGCTTAAACAATATATATATATATATATATATATATATATATATATATATATATATATTTAGTAGAAATGGTAATTAATAAAAACTGAAGAAAGTGCTCAATACTGTTGTAGAGCAAATATTTTTTTAAATATGTAAATTGATCAAGTGTTTTTTTTTTGTTTTTACATTACATGTACATTTATATTAGAAAAACATATTTGCTTTGTTTCTCCGTTTGAAAACAATTTTAACTTGCAATGAAAAATACAAATAAAATAATCGTAAACATATACTTTGTTTTTTTTTTAATCAAGTTCTAGTTTAATCACGCAAACTAGGGTAAAGAAAATTTTTTTTTTAAAATATGCAGGTGCACCTGAACAATCGGCACCCCCTTAAAATTTACAACTATTCATGCGGATTATTGGATACTAAGCTACTAGATTATAAAAAGAAATTGTGTGTATGTGTCTCTGTGTGTGTCTGTGTGTGCACATTTCCCTACCAAGCTACTCTTATATCTTATATCAAGTCTTGAGTCTGTAGATCGAAAATTGACAATTTTCGGTCTACAGACCCGAGTCTTGATATAAGGGGCATTGAGATTGGGGAAAACCTTTTGAATCAGTTTTCGGCCAGAAATTTGGCTGTTAAGGAGTCAAAGTTTAACGATTTGACCTTTGAAAACTCTACCAAACTCCTCCGCCAATTTTGGGTCTTAACACTTGGAATTTTAGATGTAGGTTACTTGAACATGGATCAAACATTTTAATTTGATTTGAGCCAAAAACAATAAATGTTCAGAGGTTCAAATTGGGGTCAAAGTTTAAAAAAACTATAATTATCATTTAAAATATTGCAGCATTAAGAATTGATTATATAATGTTATAAATTGAATTAAATAAAAAATTTAATGCTGCAATATTTTAAGTTATGAATTTATTATATTTTTTACTAGAATATCTTGTCCTTTTCTTTTCCAGTTTTAACAACTAGTCCTTTGATTTTCAATTTTTAAGCTTAACTATTTTTATTGTAATCCATGATTTTTCCTGGCTTCCAGTAAATTTACTTGTTCTTTGTTTAATTTCAGTCTTATTTTTTTGCCCCCATAAACATAACATACACATATGTAATAACAATTTGCGGCACTCGTCTGCTTTCAATAAAATCGACCAATTATCTCCCTTTTATTCTTTCATTCTCACTGTTTTACTTTTAGTTCTCTTTTCGTGAGAACGGTAAATTGGTAGCAACCGTAGTCGCTGAAGCGATGTGGTTGCTATGGAAACCAGTCATAAAAAGCGTCGCTCACCGCCTTACATTTTTTACGATTTTGAACACCAGTAAATTCATCATGACTTTAGTTTTACTGAACGAAAACTGATTTTTTTTTTCACAATAAAGCTGAGAAGGTGATCTATAAACTGTAATAACTGGTCGAAAAATGAGTGAACCGTGAAGCTTTAAAGCAGTTCTAAATGACTAAAACTGCCACTGAACCATATATTACAACAACACTACTGTGTTTGAATTATATCTTCTTCTATACTCCTATAAATTCGTTTTTCTTTTGTGTGTATTGATATTCATATTAAGAACCGTCTTTTCTATATATTTAAAAAGAAAATACAAATTTCTTATATATGGGGTTAGAATTGCATTCACTAGCAAAAAATCTAACTAATTTGCATATTCTTTTAAACATTCATTTTAATTAATTCCCTATTAGTTTTTTTTTCTGTTTTCTTATGGTATGATCATATTAACTATTACGTGTAATTATATCCATTCAGATATTCTACATGATTTATACTTGCGTAATATTTGCGTAAAAAGCTTACAGTAAACACAAAATTGTTTCCATATACATTTATGTATACGTACATTTATGTATACTGAAATATGGGAAAATTTATGTGATCGATTTTCGGCCAGAAATTTGGCGATTAAGGGGTCAAAGTTCAACGATTTGACCTTTGAGAACTCTACCAAACTCCTCCGCCAATTTTGGGTATAAACACTTGAAATTTTAGATATAGGTTCCTTGGACATGGATCTAACTTAATAACTTGATTAGAGCCCAAAATAATAACGGTTAAGGGGTCATAATAGGGGACAAAGCTGACAAAATTGACCGTTTTTTATTTATTTATTTATTTTATTTATTTATTTTTTTTTGCTCAGCATACACCTCCAAATACCCGGGCAACGCCTGGCTGAAATGCTAGTATATATATATATATATATATATATATATATATATATATATATATAAATGAAATCAAAAGGATGTAGTGTTTATCTGATATACGCAATGGTAAACTTCAATCTAATATAAATACCAGTTTTTATATATAGATAATTTAATCCGAACTTAATATTTTAGAATATTCAGTCAAACAATAAATTTTTATTGTAAATTTCAACTTACAGTTTACATTTTCTTTCTCTTATATATATATATATGTGTGTTGAGCAAAAAAAAAAGTGGTAGTAGGAAGGCACCCGTACCGCGAAGGAGGAAAAGAACGTGAAAAAACCCTGGCGTCTTTGCTGTTACGGCCATCGCCAAACCGGAAATAACTTAGGTTTAAATTAAGGCTAGACATTCGAAAAGAGCGGATGACTTTTGAAAATATCGGTGAAAAAAGCGACCCCTCCCTGTAGAAAAGTGCCCAGTTGAGAGTGAAGAAATTAATGTTTTTAGCTAATTTTTCGGTATTTTTCGTCTGAAGGGTTGAGCTTCAAAACGATACTGATCTTGTGAAAATCCGTCGCCTTTGTCGAAAGTTTTAGGCAGACATGCAAACATACATACGTACATTTATATATTGGTAGCTCAAATTTTCGACCCAAACCGAATAAAAAGCTTGCCCTGAATACTCTTTATGTAAAATTTCAAATGTTTAGACCAGAAATTGTCTGAGTAATTTGGTAGAGACCGCACAGGTCAAATGTTTTTAACTTTGACCCCTATTCTGACCCCTTAACATTTATTATTTTGGGCTCAAATCAAGTTATTATTATATTATCTATGTCCAAGGAACCTATATCTAAAATTTCAATTGTTTATACCCAAAATTGGCGGAGGAGTTTTGTAGAGTTCTCAAAGGTCAAATCGTTAAACTTTGACTCCTTAACGGCCAAATTTCTGGCCGACAACAGATTACAAAGATTTTCTCAAATTTCCATACCCTGTATATCAAATTTCGAGTCTTTCACTTTTATATATATATATATATATATATATATATATATATATATATATATATATATAACTATTGTTTTTATTATTTAAGCTCTTTAGTTTAATAAGATGTTGTAATTTTGATGGACCGAAATTTATTGTTTACTTTTCCTAATATGAAATATGAGGGCGGTTAAAACACCAAAGAAACATGCCCTCTCACGTAAACTACTTTTAAAATATAACTTGGAGTTTACATTCGTAATACCCTTCCCTTGACTAGAGAAACAAACCTAGAAACAGATGATCAAGCCTTTATGTGCTTTAGACTAAACATGCAACACAATATTAGCTACTATTATTTTCTCTACCGCTCTCCCTCGACTCAGGACTGCTCCATAATAAACAACGTATCTGACAGCATAGACACGGCACTGTCCCTCGACACTAGCGCACAAATACATGTATTTGGTGACTTTAATGTCCACCACAAAAACTGGCTTGGATTCTCTACTCACACAGATGCAGCGGGCAGCACAACCCATAGCTTCGCTATATCTCACTCCCTATCACAAATTGTTACGTTTCCAACCCGTTTCCCTGACCAGGAAGAACAACACGCATCACTTCTAGATCTGTTTTTGACCACAGTTCCCGATGACTGCATAACGAAGGCCCACAGCCCACTCGGGAACGCAGATCATGCAGTGATAATGGTTGAAATCGCCCTAAACTCTAGACCCAAAACTGAAGAGCCAGTGCTCAAAACAACGAGATATTATAATAAGGCTGACTGGGAAGCCATCAGGGAACTAATTAGAGATGCTCCATGGAAAAATATTTTCTCTCTCCCTGCTGAACAATGTGCAAACGAGACCACTGACTGGTTCAAAACTGCAATCGAAGCGCATGTTCCCATGCGGAAATTTTATAGTAAGCCCCACTCTCCCCAATGGTTTACGTCGACTTGTGCAACTGCCATTGCTCAAAAGCAGCATGCATACCGTAGGTTTAACCGACATCAGTCCAGTTCAAACAGACTGAAGTATATAGAAGCTAGAAATAACGTTAAGAAAGAAATAGCGACAGCTAAGAGAGAATTTACGGAAACCACTAAAAAGCACATCGAAGCACAAAAACTAGGAACTCGAGACTTCTGGAAAATCTACAACAGTGTAGTAAATAATGGGCAATCAACAATTCCCCCACTAACCAACAATCACGAGGTTGTCTCCTCAGCAACCGACAAGGCTAACATGCTTGCCAGTCGGTTTGCCTCAAACTCCACAATGGACCCTTCCAACCACCCCCTACCTGACTTTCCTATGCGGACAGACGCCACACTAGACGATCTGAAAACCACCCCTGCTCAGGTGCATGCTATCATAAAAAACCTTGACACCTCAAAAGCATGTGGACCCGATCTTATCCCAGCTGTGCCATTAAAAAAGTGCTCAGCCGAAGTAGCTCCAGTTCTCTCCAAACTCTAAAACAAATGCCTTAATGAAGCTTGCTTTCCGGGCTGTTGGAAAACTGCTTCTGTTGTACCAGTATTCAAGAATTCTGGCGAAAGGACTGACCCATCAAATTATCGCCCCATTAGCCTCCTCCCACTTTTTGCCAAAATATTTGAGACCATAATTAACCATGCCCTAGTCCATCATCTTACAGATGCTAAACTACTGACTGACAAACAATATGGATTTAGACAAGCCCGTTCCACAGCAGACATCCTAACTGTGATCTCTGAACGTATATACCATTCACTGGACAAAGCGGGGGAGGGCAGAGCGGTAGCTCTAGATATATCTAAGGCTTTTGACAGGGTATGGCATGAGGGTCTCCTCAGTAAAATCAGATCATACGGTATCACTGGTAGAATACTTAACATAATTAAATCCTTCTTAGATAAGAGAAAATCCAGGTTGTCCTCGACGGTCGTACATCTAAACAATATGATATAAATGCGAGGGTGCCCCAGGGTTCTATCCTTGGACCTCTATTGTTCCTGATATTCTTAAATGACCTCCACGACAACATTGCCTCTGAGATGGGTATATATGCTGATGACACTACACTCTATGGCAGGCACGACAGGAAGACGAATGAACACATTTCTAAAGAAATGGCAGAAACACTAGAGGAAGACCTCCAATCTGTAGTGGAATGGGGACAAAAGTGGTTGGTCGCGTTCAATGCTGCCAAGACTAAACTAGTTTCATTCAATAATTACAAGAAACCCTCTCTACCACCCATAGCAATGGCCAACGACTCTTTATCTGAGAGTCCATCTTTCAAACTCCTTGGCCTAACGTTCACAGGAAACATGAGTTGGAACAATTACATTGAAGGCATTGCCAGGGCCGCTGCAAGAAAGGTGGGCTCTCTCTACCGTGCTAGAAAACTACTAACACCCGAAAGTATCCTGTACCTCTATAAGGCCACCATTCGCCTATGTATGGAGTATTGCTGCCACATCTGGGCTGGTGCATCTGCTACTAGTCTCTCGCTCCTTGACAAGGTTCAAAAGAGAGTCGCAAACCTGATAGGCCCTGAACTGGCATCTAAGCTTCAGCCTCTGTCCCATCGACGAAATGTTGCATCCCTCTGCCTTTTCTACAAGTATTTTAGTGGTGAATGCTCTGACGAACTGCAATCACTTGTGCCCCCATGACGTGAGCACCCTCGACAAACCCGACAGGCTGCTAAATCCCACCCCCACACTGTAGAGATCCCTAGATGTAAAAGATCTTTTTACTCCAATAGTTTCTTCCCCAGAACCGCTAGACTCTGGAATTCCATTCCAGGTCACTGCTTCCCCAACAGTACTGACGTGCAGAAGTTCAAGTGTAACGTGAACCGACACCTTGCTGCCCAAATCCCTACATAGTACCCCAGTAGTTGTTGCCCCTGATAGTAGCCCCCTACACCAAAGTGGCAATTTGCCTTGTTTGGGGTGAAAATGTAATAAAAAAAAAATAAAAAAAAAAAAGTTAATTTAAAATTGAATATGTATCGAGAATTTCATAAAAGTCATACGATTAGTTGATTTTTGCTAGATTTTTTACACACAGGTGTATTTACGGTTTTACAATGATCACTACATAAGAACGTTGTTTTAAAGCGTCGATGCAATTCTCTATCTATATAAAATCCAACTACGTCCAAAGATGGAGTACTACTGCCACATCTGGGCTGGAGCTGCTAAAAACAGCCTATCCTGCCTTGACAGAGTACAAAATAGACTTTGTAGCTTAGTGGGGGATGCCCTTTTCTCTACCCTGCAACCTCTCTCCCACAGAAGAGATATTGCGTGCCTGTCTTTGTTTTATCGTTATTTCCATGGCAAGTGCTCGTCCGAGTTCCAATCTCTGGTCCTCCTTCGCCAATCTTTCACGATAAACACCCGTCTAGCTGAAACCAATGTCAATAATTTTCCCCACTCTTTATCTGTGCCTAAATCAAAACGTAGATTCCATGAACAAAGCTTCTTTCTAAGACGTGCACGCCTGTGGAACTCTCTTCCATTTGCCTGTTTCCCACCTGACTACAACTTGGGTGTCTTCAAGTTCAACATAAACAAATTTCTGACGAACTGCCCCCTTAAGTAAGACACTTTATCAAATCTCCAATACTAACTATTACTACGATACTATCCCATTGATTACTGTACACACAATAACACTTATCCCCGAGTGGATTCCGGGCCTTGATAAGAAGGGAAAAAATTAGAAATAATTCAGACTTACAAAATGTTTTTTCTTGTCCCCCCACCCCCTCTCTATCTCTTCTTTTCTTTTTTTTTCCTAACTTCTTTCTCTTCGCTTTCTTTTTTTTCCTTTCTTTTCTATTTTTCATTCTTTTATCTTCCTATTTTTCTTCGTTTGCTTCTTCTTTCGTTTTCATTATCTACTTTTTTCCTTTCTTTCCTTTTTTTCTCTTCTTTTTATTCATCTTTTTTCGTCTGCTTTATTCTCTTTATCTTCCTCTTTCCTTTCTTCTTCTTCTTCTTCTTTTCTTCTTCTTTCGTTTTCATTATCTACTTTTATCTTTTTTTTCTTTGTCTCTCTTTTCTTTTTCTTATCTCTATTCTTCTTATGCCCCCCTTTTTCATTTCTTCTAGCCCTTTTTATTTATCTTTTTTTTTTCGTCTGCTTAATTCTTCTCCTCTTCCTCCTGCCCTTCCTCCTCCTCTTCCTCCTCCTCTCCCCTCTTCTTCTTTTCTTTTTCTCCATTAATAAACCGTTCATCTCGAAAATATCTTCTTTCTTTTTCTTTTTGCAATTCCGGACCCATACATCAAAATCACCCTCAGCTGTGGCCCTAGATTCCTACAGAAATCAATATGTAATCGATAAGCCACAAAAACAAATAATAAGGTTCCCTTTTCATCGATCCCAGTTGATCCGTAACTAATTGTAGCGGTTTTAGGGATAGGCGTTTTGCATTCTAGGCTAAATTAACCTTTGTGTTGAAATCAGCGAATTGGTCCGTACATTTTCCATAGAAATGCACTGTAACTGCTTTTAGAAAGGAGCGAAATAAAGTGGGCCTAAGATGTATGATCCCACCATTTTTCATATTTCGATTCGATAGGAGCACCTGCGAAAAAAAACAAAACTTTTTCCCTGTGGTTAACAAATGCAAACGATATTACTTGACAGTTTGAAACTTTAATTCAAGCTTAACAAGTGAAGCATGCATGGTCCCCCGTGAGTGCACAGTGAACGAGGCATAAAGAATGACTAAGTTCAGCACCCCCCCATCTAGCTCCAAAAGACCCCAGGGGACGTCAAATCCTGGTGAAAAGGAACAAACGGTGCAGGTTTAGGCCTTAACGTATGTAAATTTGAGTTCTGCGCCATGCAAAAAAAAAAAAAAAAAAGAAATGATGATGAAGTCCTTCATTAGTCCCTCTACCATTTAGTCCCAAAAGTCCCCAAGGTTTTAACATATTTAAATTTGAGTTCAGCACCATGCAAAACTGCTAAATAGACATGCACAGAAAATTTTGGACAAATATGGTAAAATAGTCCCAAAAATGGAGTGTTTATATTAACCCTAAAAGAGCCCTTGGGGCACACCCAATAGTTATCATGAAGTATAGACAGACAAAATTATATAAAAATCAGTTAGTTACAACTTTTTAGAAAGTTTTATAAAAATCCAAGGCATCAATTTTTTTGATAAGCACAAAAGTGTCAATTTTAGCCATTTTAACCCGAAAGGCACCTCGAAGGGGGGGGGGGACCGGAGTTTTCCCGGAAAATCCGTTCTGTTACTTTTTACTCATATCATGTTTAATGTTTGTGCAAAATTAAAAAAAATTTAAGGCGTAGTTATTGAGAAAAGTGCGGACAGATGAACAGACGAATGGACAAGGGTGAATTTACAGGTCCACCTTCCTTTTGTCGGGGGACCAAAAATTACTTTCGAATCTAAAGATAAGTAAGTAAATATATCAGCCCTTTTGTTCTACCTAATAGAAGATATACCCGGCGTTGCCCGGTAGTAAACATAACGTTACATTCCTTTTAAAAAAATATGTTAAAAAACGGAAAGAAACAGAGACACATGCGAATATTATGTTTGGTCTTAACAGTTCACTTTTTGTAAGTTAAAAAAATTAACACTCGAGCTGAGATCGAAACCAAAACCTAAAGACAGTGAGTTAATTACAGTAGGTATTTATTTGCTTCCCCACCGAGCAAATTAGGCACAAGGCCAATTTTTAATGTGAGGAGTTAAGGGAGGGGGAAGGGAAATAGGGGGCCAGCTCCCGAGAGGTAGGAAATGGGAGCTGGTTAAAGGTCAGATATGTGGGGTTGCCCCCACATCTGGTCTTTGCTTGCAGTATCTGTCGGACCAGATACTGCACTTTGAGATATTAAATCTTTTATTCATGTTAAAAATACAATAAAAATCAACAATGAACAAAAAATTTAGGCACATGGCCAACTCAAAAGGGGGGATTGTGAGGGTTGTTGGTCATCCTTGTCACTCCAGAACTAAACAAAATCCAAAGTTTCTCCCAGCTAGTATCTTCTTTCACCATAATACCGCATTCACCCTTTCATATTGGGGGACGTCCTACTTAACTCCCAATTTTTTAAAACATTTTTTATTGACGTGTAAAAACAAAAAAGATAATAAAATGGTACAATAATTCATTTGTGTCGAGGGCGGGGGGGAAGAAAAAACAAAAGATGATAAGTAGGACCCTCCCAACCCCGTCTAGTTGATAGACTGCCCGTTCCACTAAGTTTGTAAAAGAAACCTCGCTTCTGCAGGTCAGTCTCTAGGTTGGGATGCCCTCTAGATGGGGGTGAATGGGGAAAAGAAAATTTTGTGGGTAAGGGATGGGGGTTAGTTTGTATTTCTTTCTCTCCAAGATGGGTAAAATTTAGAGGAAGGGGTTAAAACAAAAATTGCAGGTAAGAGTGGATGGGGATCTTGGAGGCTTCCTAATCGGGAAGCGATGGAACACACACTCAACTAGCTGAGAGACTACTTGTTTAATTTTACTATACGGAACTCCACACCTAGGCGGAGAACACGTATTCAAATTTGGTTCCTCTTCGTACCACATGTATCCATTTTCTGCCAAATGCCGCGCGATGCAGCCTTCTTCTATCACATCTGATCTTCACCCATAGTTGGTGTTTAAAGAAAGCGATCAGATCTTGATCAGAAAAAGACAATACCCTCCGGCAACCTTGCAGATGCGATGTGCAAATCACCATTCTCGCCACGGCCAGGATCGTAACGTAGACCATTTGTCTTTCCCGGTCCCACGGTGGCCTCACGTTGTCCACAACATTGGATACGGTAATTGGGCAAGGATGCTCAGGATCGATGCGAGCCGTCACTTCACTGACATACGACCAGTAATGGCGGAGTTCGCGGCAATCGAAGAAAGCATGATCAGTCGTTTCTACGGCCGTTGTCCCACAATGGGGACAATCAGGCGACTCCAAAAACTCGGAACTGCATTGTATGTTGTTGAGTGGAAGTGCATTTCGGGCTAATCACCAGGTGAGAGAGAACTCCGAATTGTTCAGATGACTCAAACCTGGTGCCCAGCTCCACGCGGACTGGATCTCACTCTGCTGCCAACCCAAACATGCACATAGCGGGTCGTCGGCGGCTCCCTTCACTAGATCCCCGTGGAGTTCCCTACGGGTAGCAGTCACAAGGTCGCTGGACCTTGGTAGTTGTTTTAGCGCGGCTCGGCACTCTTTTATGTAGGCAGATTCTCCCTGCGGCCTGCGACGGCTCTTGATGGAAGGGTCGAGAATGAGGTTGGGGAAGGCGGCAGTAACCACGGGGTGCCACGGTTGGTCATCTTGCATATAGTGGCTCAGGAAGGCCAGCCTCTCAGCATCTCGATGACACTTCAAGTCCGGCATTCCCAAGCCTCCCTCACACGGCCGTTGAATACAGACCTGTCTGCTCACCCAGTGTCTTCCTCTGTCCCAAAGGAGCGAGGACAAGAGTTCGACAAGAGCTTTTAGGTCTTGTGCAGGCAAGGGAAGTACCGCCAGTCGGTAAAGGAAGAGAGGAAAGATGTAAGTGGCGCACGCCTCAGCTCTACCCTTTAAGGAAAGTTTCCTAGGAAGCCACGAATTGACTGCCGCCTCCACCTTTGACCGTACCTCCAACCAATTTTTGTCAAGCTGGAGACCTGGTTCGAACCACACGCCGAGGATCCAAACTGGGCCATCTGTCCAGCTGAAGGGCGCCGGGAGGTTTGCGTTGCCACTCCAGGCGCCCAACCGCAGTCCTACCGACTTGCTGCGGTTTATCTTGGCCCCCGTGATTCTTTTGTACTGTGCAAGTGCCTCCGACACGACCTCAATGTCTCTGAAGTCTGACATGAAGACCATGACATCATCGGCGAACGCGGATACCTTGGCAGCTGAGCCGCCAGGCAGAGCCATTCCGCGCAGGGCCGAATTTGCCTCCTCATGTCTCAGCTTGCAAAGCAGAGGCTCCAAGGCCAGGACATAAAGCAGGGGCGACAGCGGACAGCCCTGACGAACCGACCGAGAGATAACAAAGAGTTTCGAGCGCTTTCCGTTGACTTGCACAACAGCCATGGGCTGCCGATACATTACGGCGATCCACTTGCAGAAGTCCGGTTTAAAACCGGCGGCCTCTAAGACAGATGCCAGGAAACGATGGTCAACCCAATCGAAAGCTTTGGACTGATCTAAGTTGATCAGCGCGGCTTCCGTGTCGTCATCTATTCCCCTTTTTCTGCATTTCGAGTGAACCGGAAAGTGGTGAGGTTGGGTTCTTCTCCCTCTCACTAGCTGATTCATCCTCAGAGGAGCAGTTTTTCCTTCGCTTGGTTCTCTTCTCGATTGGTGTGGGGACCGTTGGTTGTTGCTGCTCCTCTGGTTGCTGCTCCTGTTGTTGATGTTGCTGCTGCTCAAGCAGGGCCAGTGTGAGTTAATTACAGTAACCATTAACACAACTAAACACGATCTCCAAGAGGTGTTTTCAAACCTTCTTATTCTAAGCATAATGTAAACGATTAACGCATGCGCAGTCGTATGGACAGTTAACAAACAGAAAAAAAATCCGACGGCCTCCACGTACCAATTTTTTTTAATTTTGACCTCTTAGCAATCCTTTTTTTTTTTCAAATGAAAACGGATTAAACAGTTTTCAACGTGGCTGAACACTCTAGATACAAAATTGAAAGTCAGTAGATGAAAAAATTTGTTGAGTATATAGGTTGAGAAATGTCCTCACACACACATTCTCACTTTTAAAGAATATAAAATAGATGGATAGATTTATAATGGATCAAAGATGAATATCTTACTGGCAAAGATCAAAGTTTATTATCTGCAGTTTTCATTGTTTAAATTCATTGTTTTTTCTCGGCCATCCTTCTGATTCCAATCTCTCCCATTCTTTTTTCAAACTTTTTCGGTATCGCCGTCGTCGTCATCGTGGCTGTCGTCGCTGTTGTCGTTGTTGTTGTTGGTGTTGTTGTTAACGAAGATTCTCCGGTTCAGAAACTAAATAATATTAATCCTGTTAAAGGAGTTGTGTTTGAAGGCTATATTAATGCAGTTCGTAGGAAACGCCGTCAACACGAAGTTGTATATAAAAGAATAATGACAATATTAGGATGAATTTCAATAATTTTACATTGATTTACCAAAATAACGTGTCGTACAAGATGGAGAGTAATATCTCTTCCTCAGCAGAGAAAAGAAAACATAAACGTATTCAACTGTTCGCAAGGCTTTCCTTAGTCAGTTTTATTATTTATTTATTATTTATTATTTATTTTAGGATATCCGTATTGAAGTTTGGCTGTCAGATCAATTTCAGAATAAGAGTTGTAAAAAATATAAAGTAGTTTTAGGAATTTTTGTAGCTATTTTTTAATGTATACAAATGATTAATTTTTGTGTATTACACTTAAAGTGTTACTTAGGCGTATTGATGTGTTTGCTCAGTATTAAAAAGTGTAATTAACAGAGTGTTAATGTGTATAATTAGGAGTGTTAATATGTGTAATCAGGAGTGTTTATATGTGTAATTAGAAGTGTTTATATGTGTAATTAGGAGTGTTAATGTGTACTTAGGAGTGTTAATGTGTGTAATTAAGAGTGTTTATATGTGTACTTAGGAGTGTTAATAAGTGTACTTGGGAGTGTTAATATGCGTAATAAGGAGTGTTAATGTGTACTTAGGATTGTTAATATGTGTAATTAGGAGTTTTAATCTGTGTAATTTGAAGTGTTTATATGTGTAATTGGAAGTGATTATGTGTAATTTAAAGTGTTAATATGTGTAATTTGAAGTGTTAATATGTGTACTTAAGATATTTAAGATGTGTACTTAGGAGTGTTAATATGTATAATTAGGAGTGTTAATGTGTGTACTTAAGAGTGTTCACATGTATAATTAGGAGTGTTAGTATGTGTACTTCGGAGTGTTGTGTAATTAGCAGTGTTAATATGTGTACTGAAGAGTTATAATATGTGTACTTAGGAGTGTTCATATGTGTGATTAATAGTGTTAATATGTGTAATTAGAAGCGTTAATAAATAAAATGTTAATATTGTCATCTGAGACATATATTATTTTTTTATTTTTTTATTTTTCACACAAAAAACAAAAAATATATATATTATAAGACCGGTTCTTTCCGTTGTCTTTAATAATATTTTCTTGAATTAAAAACCGCTGTAGTGCATGTGTGTGTGTGCGTGTGTGTGGGGGGGTGTCCGTTTGCGTGGTTGTGTGTGTGTTTGTGTGTGTGTGTGTGTTTGTGTGTATGTGTGTGTGTGTTTGTGTGCGTGTTTGTGTGTATGTGTGTGTGTGTTTGTGTGTGTCTTTGTTTGTGTCTAATAACTTTTTACAGCATGCAATACAAACTAAAAAGAATGAATCAGAAAATAAGAAATCTGAAGATTCAGAAATAAATGCGAAAAAAAGTAAAAATTATAAAAAATAGAAAACGGAAAAAATAACAAAGACGAATATAATGAATAGATGAATCATAAAAGCATTTATTATTATTATTATTATTATTATTATTTGAAAGACTGAGGAGTTTGTTTATTTTTTAATGCCGACCGCTAAAAGGGGATAAATGGCACTAAAGGCCGGCAATTATTATAAGAAATCAAGTTTATTTAACAAAAATAATCGATGGATTCGATTCGATTAAGCACTACATTTGATGAGGGAAATACATTCGGTGACATGTTTCGCATTGACCTATTCGCACTCGTAAAACAGAAGCTCGATGGTCAGAATCAAATTTAGACAAGGGACGTTGAGACACAAATAAGCAATTTCGAACCAGAAAAAAAAATATGGACTAGTACTCACAACCATGGCACTACTACTAGGGCTACCTGGCCTTTTGACCAAGATCAAAGTGTAGCATCTGTTCTTCAGATGCGGCACTTCCATTTCTCGTTCTCTTTCAGTGGAGGAGAAATCCTTCACGACTGAGACAATTTTTATTTTTGTACCTTTTCTCCACGTTAAAAAACGACCCTGGTGTCTAACTCTGTCTCGTGGGGAGGCATTGTAAATAGGCACAACCATTGCACTACACACGACACTGTTGTATCAAAACCACGAAACCAAAAGAATGCCAATATATATATATATATATATATATATATATATATATATATATATATATATATATATATAGAGAGAGAGAGAGAGAGAGAGAGTAAGTTATGGACATCTATATAGCAATAAAACTACTCAGAATATTCCGCGTTTCATTCTCGTGGGAATTCACACGAGAAGGAAACACGGAATATTCTGTGTAGCTTAATTACCATACATAATTTCATAACTTGCTACCTAGTTCTACGTATGTATCGAGCACTGTTGAAGTTAATACTGAAAATTTACGCATAAAATTATATCTTTGTACTTTTTTTTTCATGGGGGTCACCACTTATCAAGGCCAGAAGGCCACTCAGGGATAAGGGTTATTGCGTGTACAGTAATCAGTGAGATAGTATTGTAATAATCATTAGTATTGGGGGTTTTGATAGAGTGTCTTACTTAAGGGGGCGGTTTGTCAGGAGTTTGTTTATGTTGGACTTAAAGACGTCCAAGTTGTAGTCAGGTGGGAGCAGGCAAATGGAAGAGAGTTCCACTGGCGTGCAGTTCTAAGAAAGAAGCTCTGCTCATGGAATCTACGTTTGGATTTAGGCACAGATAAAGAGTGGGGAAAATTATTGACAGTAGTTTCAGCCAGACGGGTGTTTTTCGTGAAAGATTGGCGAGGGGGGACGAGGGATTGGAGCACAGACGAGCACCTGCCATGGAAATAACGACCAAACAAAGACAGGCTCGCAAGGTCTCTTCTGTAGGAGAGAAGTTGTAGGGAAGAGAAAAGGGCATCCCCCACTAAACCACGAAGTCTATTTTGTACTCTGTCAAGGCAGGATATGCTGTTTTTAGCAGCTCCTGCCCAGATGTGGCAGCAGTACTCCATCCTTGGAGTACTTGGCTTTTATACAGATAGAGAATTGCATCAGTAGTGAGATATCTTCTGGAGCGGTAGAAGGATCCCACCATTGTCCCATCGTCCCTGGTAACAGATTTGATGTACGTGTTCCTTTTCAGATCAGGGGTAAAGGTCAAACCCAGAAGCTTGTCAAAACATGGAGCCTCCCCAAGACGAGAGCCATCCATTTCTATTGATGCCAGATGGGGATCAGAGCATTGATGATGTAAAGATAGAAGCTTGGTTTTGGATGCATTAAAAGTAACCAGCTACCTCTTCCCCCATTGTACCACGCGCTCAAGATCAGAGGAGAGAGAATTAGAGAGAACTTTGTCATTTACGGCCTTTGATGCGTTGCCATAGATGGCCGTGTCATCAGCATAGATATCAACGAATGATTTAATGTGTTTTGGGAGATCATTGATGTAGATCAGGAAGAGAGTTGGGCCCAGGATTGACCCCTGAGGGACTCCAGCATTAATACTGTGGGCCTCTGATTTCTGCCCATCAACCACTACTCTTATGAACCTATCAGAGAGAAATGATTTAATGATTGAGAAAACATTTCCAGTAATACCGTAGCTGGAAATCTTGTGAAGTAGGCCCTTATGCCATACCTTATCGAAGGTCTTCGATATGTTAAGAGCAATTGCCCTGGAAAGGAAACCTTTGTCAAGAGATTCACTAATCCAATGTGATATAACCGTTAGCACATCTGCTGTAGATCTTGCAGAGCGGAAACCATATTGCATGTATATTAATTTATGTGATTAAATGAAATAGTTATATATATTATTTTATTCATTTATTATTTAAAAAAAAAAAGTAAAACTACGTACATGCATGTTTCAGAACCCTCTCCCTTTTCAGCGATCTCCAAGGTGGAGACGCCAACCTTAATATCGTTTAAAAAATCAACAACAACAACATCTACGTAAATATATAAGTGATAAAAACTAAACAGTAAATTGTCTATGGCATCATAACGTAATGGATTAAGACGCTGGACTGAAATACATCCGGTGTTCGATTCCTAATAACAGTCAAGCTACACGGAAGAGGTGTAGGTCTCTGAAACACACACACACACACACACACACACACACACATATATATATATATATATATATATATATATATATATATATATATATATTAGCAGGGCAACCCAAGCCATAAAAAGTTAAATACTGTAATATTAAAATTTATATCACACACACACACACACGCACAAACACACACACACACACACACACACACACACACATATATATATATATATATATATATATATAGTAATTTATAAAATATATATGGCGACTAAGCTACACTGAATATTCTGCGTTTCATCCACTGTAGGATTCGTCAGGCTTACGAATCCTACAGTGGATGAAACGCAGAATATTCAGTGTAGCTTAGTCGCCATATATATTTTATAAATTACTAACTAGCTCTACCTACGTATTGAGCACTTTTGAAGTAAATACTTAAAGTTTACGCATAAATCTATACTTTCGTATATTAAATTTATGTGAGTAAATGAAGTAGTTATATATATATATATATATATATATATATATATATATATATATATATATATATATATATATTAGCAGGGCAACCCAAGCCATAAAAAGTTAAATACTGTAATATTAAAATTTATATCTCTCGTTCTCGCTGTCTTTTTATATTTCTCTCTTTCCCTCTTTCCTATTTTTCCGTTTCTTTCTACAATCCTTTGCTTTTTCCTTATCCAAGCCACCCCCCTCCCATGTTTAATATATTTTTTTTACGCAAGAATCACCACTTATCAAGACCCGGAGACCACTCGAGGATAAGGGTTAATGGGTATACATTAGTTAATGTGATTATAGCGTAGTAAACATATGTAGTGGGAATTTTGTAAGTTAGCTATTCCTTTTATATGGATTCTTTTTTATTTTTAGATATTGTACATTGGCAACACCAATCAAGAAAATATATTTTTGTGGGTCGTTAGTTAGTATTTTTTTTACTTTTAGCTGGTCATGGAAACATGCAAACACACAGAAAACTTTCCTTTGTATGATAAATAAAAGCAATGGATAAAATTGCCATCAAAATATTATTTTAGTAAAAAATCGTAAAAATTGAAATTTACGTTCATGCAAAAACTAATTGCAAACTAAATATTCTTAAAATTAATGAAATATTGCATGAAAGAACTAGGCCCAATTAATATATTAGCGATGGGACGTTTCAAATATTTTTCCCGATTTTGATACAATTCCCGATTTCGTACTAATGTGACATAGTTCTTATTAGATGAGGACTTATATATTTGTTGTCGTTGTTATGTTCGTCTTAGTAAGAGTCTTAGTGTGTTCATGTGTGTGATCATGTTGTGAGATGCTATATATTATATATATTCATTGTAAGTGTTCATATTGTTGAGAGATGGAGACAGGTCTTATATATAACGAGACAGACAGGTAGGGTACAGGTTACTACAGGAGAGCCGAGTATGTAATTCAATGAGAGGAGATTTATTGATAGATAGACCGAGAGAAGTGCGTTTGGCATTTACGTTTGACAGTTCTGTGAATGGAAGTGTTTCTATAAATATTGACACATATATTTCTTACCTATTTTTGAGATGATGATTTTCACAAGTTCTTATAATATAAATGGACAATACCTTTTCTGTTGAAAACATAACTCGAAGACGCAGATACAAAAAGATGATGATTCCGTTTATTATACCATATGATGTGAGCGGTCAATGGCTTTGCATCAAGGAATTCAAGTCTTACATGATTCTTCTTCTAACCTCCGCTTCCAAGGTTCTATCAGCTCTGTCTCTGACTCCTCTCTTCTCCCCTGACTGACTGACTCCCCGACTGAGTTTTTTGACTGACTATATTGAGACCCATGACGTCATTGCATGACCAACACGTGCATATCAGACACATGGCATGACATACCTCCGTGTGTAAGCCTACGATGTTACTCACATATTTCAAACATGCACGATTTGCGCGTTTTGAAACCATTTCTGACGACCAGGAAATTTCCCATTCTCTTTGTTTACAAAGGAATTTAACCTACTTGTTAATTCTCTAACCGATATTTTTATTATTCATTCTTTCTAAGAATGGGAATAGATTTTTCAGCCAAATGTTATTTATCAAATATTTTAAAAGAATTAACAATTTAACTGGACATTCCATTTAAAACCTATTGTTCTTAAAACTTTTCTACAGGGTTCGATTCTCGTTTTATCTGATATCATTTTCATTTAACTAATTCTATTTTTTTTTACTTGCATGAAAAGGGGACAGCTCTTTTCATGTAACACTAAGTTCCTGATTCCGATACAATTACCAATTCTGATTCCTATTCTTTATAAATATCTATGTATTAAACTATAGAGTTATTTTCTCCGAGTAAAAAAATAGGTTAACTGTGTAGATATTTTCTCAACCGTAAAAACACATTTGAAATTTGAAGATTTTCGTTTTGCTGGTGAAATATTTATTACTAGCATTTACGCTCGGCGTTACCCGGGTGCTTGGAGGTGTATGCTGAGCAAAAAAAAAAAAAAAAAAAAGGTAAATTTTTTTTTTACTTTGACCCCTATTATAACCCCTTAATATTTACTGTTTTGGGATCAAATAAGTTTGATCCATGTCCAAGGAACCTATATCTAAAATTTCAAGTGTTTAGACCCAAAATTGTCGGAGGAGTTTAGTAGAGTTCTCAAAGGTCAAATCGTTTAACTTTGACCCCTTAAAAGCCAAATTTCTGGCCGAAAACTGATTACAAAGTGTTTCCACATCTCAGTACCTTGTATATCAAATTTCGAGTCTGTAGACAAAAAATTGACAGAGATATTGTGTAGGGAAATGTACACACACACACACACACACACACACACAAACACACACACACACACACACATACACACACACTTTTATAGATATTTAGATTAATACTAGCAGTGAAAGATTTTATTTGTTTTTAACAAAATCAAATAAAAAAACGATAGTTAAAGGAATCATTTTTGGCATCGTAAAATTTTTCCGATTCCGATACCGATTCCGATTCCCCAAAAAGTTCCGATTTTTCCGATTCCCGATGAATCGTCCTAACACTAATATCTATCTATATATATTATATTATTTTCCGGTGCGAGATATCTTTAACTATCGCTTTTTCTTTTATTTGATTTTGTTTGAAACAACAACAAAAGCCTTCCACTGCTGGTAGTAATAATAAATATTTTATCGATTTTAAACTACCAATAAAACGAGCATCTATCGATCTCCCCCTTTCAAGTATGACGATCTATGCATAAAAGCTAAATCGACCGACTTTTTAATTCAACTGAAAGTGCTCAACGATAAGAAACGAGTTTCTTAAAGAGGCTGGCATAATTTTTTACTATAATAATTATTAAATACTTACAGACACTAGTGTTACCTCCTTTCGGGAATCTTCAGTGCATGTTGCCACGATTAACACCAGTCGATAGATTTGAACACGGCGACAGAAGCCATCTTTGTCTTCATTAGTGAGGACCGTATCCATTCGACTACCGTTAATCGCGTGAAATAACGTTGAACTTTAAACATTTTTTTAAAATGTTTTACGTCGTTTTTTACGCCAGTCAGAGTGATCTAATCATTGTATGATGATCTGTGCATAAGAGCTAAATTGGCCGACTTAATTAAATTGAGAGTGTTCAACGATAAAAAACGAGGCAGCGCTGTCATCGTGGAGTAACACACACACACACACACACATACACACACACACACACACATATATATATATATATATATATATATATATATATATATATATATATATATATATATATAGTGGAAATGGTAATTAATAAAAACTGCTCAATACTGTTGTAGAGCAAATATGCGTTTTATTTTTTTATTACTGTATCTTTCTGTTATGTTACATTATTGTTTCAGCTACCTGGCCGTTTTTTTGGCCGACTGTAGCTTCCTCAGACTTTTACAGAAATGTTCGTTTAATCCCATAATAACGAACATTTCTGTAAAAGTCTGAGGAAGCTACAGACGGCCAAAAAAACGGCCAGGTAGCTGAAACAATAATGTACCTATTTACTATGCCTCCCCACGGGACAGAGTTAGACACCAGGGTCGTTTTTTAACGTGGAGAAAAGGTACACAAATCAAAATTGTCTCAGTCGTGAAGGACTGATCCTCCACCGAAAGAGAACAAGAAATGGAAGTGCAGCATCTGAAGAACAGATACTACACTTTGATCTGAAACAATAATGTAACTTAACAGAAAGATACGGCAATAAAAAATAAAACGTATATATATATATATATATATATATATATATATATATATATATATATACTCCACAATGCCAGCACTGCTTGCCGTCATCTCAAGATCGAATCATGTTGCAGTTAATAAGCTCCCATTTGCTGCGTGTTATTGTTTTTTTCTGTCCAAAAAAGTATATTTTGCGTTATCCAAGCAAATAATAGCAGTTTTATAAAAACATATTTATTGATTAAATATATTTTTCATTCCATGGAATTTTCATGGTTCCTGCTAATATGTAATTATTTAATTAAGGTAATGTTTTAAGCTCTATTTATAAAAAAAGTCAAAATATGCCAGTTGGGAATTTATTAATTACTATTAATGCGATATTTTGCATTCCTAAAATAGGTAGGATCTCTAATGCGCGGTTCGGCGTATGAACATGCATTCGAACCGGTAGAGAAAATAAAAACTTTAAAAAGGAGATCACGCTAGAGACGGAAACAACGTTCGAGATCACGTTGGAGGCGTGAATGACGTTTGAGAGCACGCTTGAGAAGATGATCATGTGGATGACTTCACGATCGTAACAATGATGAAATAAATATCGTTGTTACAAAGAAAAGGGGAGTTGAAGTTCGCTCTATACTTTGCGACTGAGGGTACAACGTATTGGGTCCCTGACTATGTTGCAATGGTATGAGACAAATTTCGTATTTTATGACGTTAAAAAAATTGTGTCTGACAGAGAAAATCTGTATTAATATACGATTGTACTAAGTCGACATGACGACAGTTTTATTTTGGAACAAAAGGTTGGTTGTTTTTGTTTTACGGCATATCAACCCTTTTTAGGTTATTTAATGTCGAATCCAAAGATTTTGAAGAAAAAAACTTTTAATAGAATATATTTGTTGTTTTCAAGTCTGTTTCTATTTAACCCATAGTTGGGACACTAACAGGTACTACCACTCCGGGTCAGAGTGGACCTGGGAGCAATGCCAATTAAAAGGTAGCTCCACACTCCTCAAAGCCCGCAAGCTGGGGCCTCACCACTGGATATAGTTTAAGGTCATATCCAGGACCTTCGGAACAATTCATTTTAAAATGGTAAAAATCAGAATTTTTACCTTATTGACATCAGATAAATTACCAAATAACATTTTTGCTTGTCAGGCGATCTCATCTTTACAACATGGCAAGAAAGAAGAAAGAAAAAAAGAAAGAAAACAGCATACTAAAGATGGAGTTTAGCTCTGAAATATATTTATGTTATAAATTTCAAACAAGTAAAATATTCGTTTATTTTCCTAATATTACGTTGTGATTTGGCTTTCAAACGCACTTGATGCGTATTTTGTTTAATTAAATATTGTTATATTGAGAATGCAAAAAGAAATCGCAAAAATAATGTTGGATGATAGCGAATTAAAATATAGTCTATCAATTGAAGATAGTGAGCTGAATAGCTGATAGCAAATTGGTCAAGTGTGGAAGGGGCAGTATCGCTAACTGGAATTTTATGGTGCCAATTGCGCGGAGTAACTTTCCAGAAAGTTAAAAACTAAAATAAATCAATATTCTATGTACTAAGCGTTTGACCAATGTCCAAAAACAAAACGACAGGTTCTGATGAGTCACGCCAAAAGCACTCAAGTATAAAAAGACGGTTGGCAAGTGTCGAAAAAGAAAGGAACGCTGATCTAATCGTACTCACTCCCAACGGCTCATACCAAGATACGCTTCGTTACGATGGGAGGTTCACAGGTAGGAGTTGGGGTAAAAAAAAATGTATAAAACTCTTCTTAATTAGACATGCATGGATGATCGCTTCCCACAGAGAATTGCGGTATTGTGAAGGGAGCGTCCAGATTTTGCCATGAAAAGGAATGTAAACCTTGTATTTGATTGACTGATTGGCTGGTCAGTCTGACTCGCTTATCAAAGATTCCAATATGGCATGGTTTTTATTTCTCTACCTCTTAATCTCATAAATATATATATAATTATCCACGGACATGTGTTTCGCCGTTTTATAGCACATCAGCGTAATATATATATATATATATATATATATATATATATATATATATATATATATATATATATATATTGTGTACAGAAAGTTGTTAGTTGAGACAGGTCATTGGTACCGTCGGTTTCAAGCCCGATAATAAGGCCCGTTTAAGGTATCCTTATCGAGCTCTCTTCAGCCAATATTCGTCTATCTTATAACCGGAAGTGTGAAGTATATATACCTCGCGAATCCACGTTCAAATCTCGTTTTGTTTAACCCCCCCCCCTTTTTTTTTTTTTTTTATCTTTTTATCTTTTTACAAAATATAAGTACGCTCTTAAAATTTGGATTTTCCTTTTAATTGAGCACTCTGCTGGAATTCTTTTTCCAAAAAAACTAATCATATATATATATATATATATATATATATATATATATATATATAACTACTTCATTTACTCACACAAATTTAATATACGAAAGTATAGATTTATGCGTAAACTTTAAGTATTTACTCTAAAAGTGCTCAGTACGTAGGTAGAGCTAGTTAGTAATTTATAAAATATATATGGCGACTAAGCTACACTGAATATTCTGCGTTTCATCCACTGTAGGATTCGTCAGGCTTATGCGCGAATTTTGTGGTTGCTTCTTGTTTTTATATATGTTGAGGATTTCTAGTTAGCCAATCAGCTTTCTAGTATCCACCGCGCCCCCTCCTATCAGCCAATGGGCATGCATTTTATCGAACAAAGGATCTGTTTTAGAACTAGGTTAGTGGTTTAAGGTAGATCTTTTCCCTCTTTTTTATATATATGAATATACCTATGTGTACAAGTGCGATTGAAAGCAAAATACAACGTAATATTAGGAAAATAGACAAATATTTTACTTGTTTGAAATTTATCGCAAATATATTTCAGAGGTATACTCAATCTTCAGTGTGTTGTTTCTTTGTAGAAACGTAGCTATGTGGGCAGTGAATTAACAATGTTTTGACATTGTCCAAAGTATCTAAGATCAATTTGTTTGCACAAAGAGCATCGCTTCACATGCTAATAGTAATTTGTATATCACTTCCCAAATGCTAAATCTAAAATAGGGAGCATTATAGTCATCCACATACAGTACTGTAATATATATCTTCAAGAACGTCTGATTGAACACGGCAGAGTTATTCTTTTGTTGTTCGGCCATATTTTTCTCCGGCGCTTTCTATCGGTGCATCCGATTATCATCAGGAACAACAGCTTTTGGGCGCCATTGTATATAACTGTATGCTGAAATTAAAAAGATCGCTCGGCGAATGGAAAAGATATCCAGAAAATTCGGAAAAAAGAATAACTCTGTCGTGTGCAATCACAAGTTCTTGATTAATGACTTGCTGCCGATATATATATATATATATATATATATATATATATATATATATATATATATATAGAGAGAGAGAGAGAGAGAGAGAGAGAGATTGATAGATATGATTGAAAAAAAAAGAATTCCAGCAGAGTGCTCTATTATGAAAAAAAAAAAACACTCCGAAAATAAGAGCGTATTATTTATATATTTTTTATTTACAGAAAGTTTAGATGAGACAGCCATCGGTATCGTCAGTTTTAAACTTAATAATACTAACCTACTAATTAATTAATAATACAAACCTACTAATTCGCACTTTTTATTTTAAGATTCAAATATTAATAACTACATTTTATTTCAGTATTTAATTTATGTATTTCTGTTGTATTAAATGCTAGCTTCTTTTTTTTTTTTTTTTTTTTTTTTTTCTCGTCCATAAATGTTTATCTACCAAGTTGATCTTAAATATTGTATAATCAATCCATTATGTTATCATTTTCAGTCCCCCACCCCTAATTTCTGGCTCCCATCTTATCTCGCAATTACTTATAACGTCACCAACTAATTTCGGAAGAACCCCCCCCCATCCGATTTTGTTTTATATCATAAGTTGCTTAAAACGTGATTAGTTAAAGTTCAGAATAAAATCACGCTTTCTCTTAACGGTTAATTTAAAAAAAAAAAAAAAAAAAAAATCTTCTGAACGCTATTAAAAGTTAAATTCTTCACTAGTTTGGAGACGGAATGCGTTGTTGTGATAAGTGATTTTTTTCTCTACTAATTCGCACTTTTATTTTAAGATTCAAATATTAATAACTACATTTTATTTCAGTATTTAATTTATGTATTTCTGTTGTATTAAATGCTAGCTTCTTTTTTTTTTTTTTTTTTTTTTTTTTTTTTTTTTTTTTTATTCTCGTCCATAAATGTTTATCTACCAAGTTGATCTTAAATATTGTATAATCAATCCATTATGTTATCATTTTCAGTCCCCCACCCCTAATTTCTGGCTCCCATCTTATCTCGCAATTACTTATAACGTCACCAACTAATTTCGGAAGAACCCCCCCCCCATCCGATTTTGTTTTATATCATAAGTTGCTTAAAACGTGATTAGTTAAAGTTCAGAATAAAATCACGCTTTCTCTTAACGGTTAATTTAAAAAAAAAAAAATCTTCTGAACGCTATTAAAAGTTAAATTCTTCACTAGTTTGGAGACGGAATGCGTTGTTGTGATAAGTGATTTTTTTCTCTACTAATTCGCACTTTTTATTTTAAGATTCAAATATTAATAACTACATTTTATTTCAGTATTTAATTTATGTATTTCTGTTGTATTAAATGCTAGCTTCTTTTTTTTTTTTTTTTTTTTTTTTTTTTTTTTTTTTTCTCGTCCATAAATGTTTATCTACCAAGTTGATCTTAAATATTGTATAATCAATCCATTATGTTATCATTTTCAGTCCCCCACCCCTAATTTCTGGCTCCCATCTTATCTCGCAATTACTTATAACGTCACCAACTAATTTCGGAAGAACCCCCCCCCATCCGATTTTGTTTTATATCATAAGTTGCTTAAAACGTGATTAGTTAAAGTTCAGAATAAAATCACGCTTTCTCTTAACGGTTAATTTAAAAAAAAAAAAAAATCTTCTGAACGCTATTAAAAGTTAAATTCTTCACTAGTTTGGAGACGGAATGCGTTGTTGTGATAAGTGATTTTTTTCTCTACTAATTCGCACTTTTTATTTTAAGATTCAAATATTAATAACTACATTTTATTTCAGTATTTAATTTATGTATTTCTGTTGTATTAAATGCTAGCTTCTTTTTTTTTTTTTTTTTTTTTTTTTTTTTTCTCGTCCATAAATGTTTATTTATCTACCGAGTTTATTGCAAAAATAGATTACCTAATTGTACTCATATTTAGTTCGTGGGAGGGGAATCTATCACCATACTTTCCCTTAAACAGGTCCGTTGGACTTTTATTAAGTACAATACTTAATAGTTATTTATTTATTTATTTATTTATTTATTTTTTTTTTTTTAATGGAGAGTAGAAAACGCATTGTGGATGCGTTATCGGCAGCTCCTGTTACTCTCGCTTCTTCTTATTTGTCCCTCAGTCCTCATTTTTTAAATGAGTGATTTTTCTGACAAAGGGAGAAGAAAAAGCTGTTTTCTAGGTTGGCAGTATTTTTGCGCGAACAGTTGGCAGAGTTGGTGGAAATTTTCTGTTTCTATGTCTATCCTTGTAGCCACGTCACTAGTAAGGGTGCTGGAGGTAAACGTTTTGTCTGGGCTGACGTTATCCGCCTGATAGTCAGGGACCCGAACCTTGGATTAACCACTAAGGAGGCTGTCCTATCAGCAGGTGCAAAGTACTGGGGCTGCTGTATTGCCATTTGGTGAATGGAATCTGGACCATGCAGTAGCTTCTGGTGGGGCCTCTCGATGCCATACTAGTGGGTAATTGTTACGGCTTTACCTTATCATTAGCTACAAAAAAAAAAAAAATTCTTCATTTCTTTTTCTCTCTTAGTTTCCCCTCTCTGTCCTGCTCTAAGTAAATCTGTCGACCTAGTCCACAAATTCCAAAATTTCATCATGACAAGTTTCAAGAAAAAATACACGATTAAACCCGGTTCTCCAACTTCCAACGTAGACCCCTACTACCATGTCTCCTTCTCCAACATCAGGGGTCTACGTTCTAACCTTCCAGAGGTTGAAACCCAATTACAGGAGACTAAACCAGACCTTTTATTTTTAAGTGAAACTGGCATTGGACAGGCTATTTCCCTAGATGAGTTTGCAATTACAGGATACTCTAACTTAACTTCTAAATCTGACCCCCAAGATCGCCATGGGCATGGAATATGTGCCTATATTAAAGATAGCTTTCCGTGTGGGAGGGACATCTCCAGGGAAGATCCTAACTTACCCTATATGTGCTTCCGGGTTGCTTTAGCTCACACTACTGCATTTATATTTACTCTCTATCGCCCCCACAACAGCGGAGTTACTATCTTTCAAAGCATATCTGAGAAAATTGACCAAGTCCTTTCTACTTATCCTTCAGCTAACATTCACGTATGTGGAGACTTCAATGTTCACAACGTCGAATGGTTGACCCACTCAAACAAGACCGATGATGAGGGGAGGTTCTGTCATGATTTCTCCATTGCCTATGACCTCACTCAGATTGTTCAGGAACCTACCCGTGTGCCCGATAATGACGGCCAGTATGCGAGCCTACTAGACCTTTTTCTCACAACTTGCCCTGAACTATGTTCAGTTTCTGTTCTGTCGCCTCTTGGATCTTCCGACCACTCTGTTGTATCAATTAAGATAAAAATGAAATGTAATAAGTCCCCAGACGTACCACTTCATCGTACAGTATATCGATACACTAAGGCTGACTGGGATAGCTTCCGTACATTTATATCTGATCTACCTCTGCATTCCATGTTTAAAAAGGATGTGTCCTCTATAGTATTAGACCTAACTGAATGGTTAATTGTAGGTATTGACCATTTCATACCCTCTAAAAAGTTTCAGCAAAAACCTAACAGCCAGCCATGGTTCTCTCCAGAATGTGCTGCTGCCATTGCGCACAGAAATCACTTTTTCCACTGCTTCAAACGTAATAGATGTATGGAAACTAAAGCCGTTTTCAGGACTGCCAGCAACCATTGTAAGAAAGTAATAAGGAACGCAAGAGAGTTGTATGCTCAATCTGTTAAGTCCAAAGTAGCTGAGCAGCGGCTTGGTTCCCACCAGTTTTGGCAAATAGCAAACAGAATCCTGAACAGAAGCGTGTGCTCCATCCCAACTATTATCAATGGACCTGAGGTAATCTCGTCAGCATCAGACAAAGCCAAACTCTTTGTCAAGAACTTTGCAGCTAATTCTACCCTTTGCGACCAAGACCGCCAACCCCCAATATTTCCTCCTGTATCAGAAAACACGCTATGTGATATACGTATATCTGTACGTGATGTTGCCAAGCTAATCAAAAACCTTGATTCCAGTAAAGCAACTGGCCCTGATGGTATTCCAATTATAGTACTCAAAAAACTTCAACCTGAACTAGCGCCCATACTTACAAAACTGTTTAAACGTTGTCTTAAGGAGAATAGTTTCCCATCTCCCTGGAAAATCTCATCAGTATGCCCTGTATTTAAGAATTCAGGTGATCGCTCATCCCCCTCTCAGTACAGGCCAATAAGTCTTCTGTGCGTCATGAGTAAGTTGCTAGAATCTGTGTTAAATACAGAAGTAATCAAACATCTCAACAAAAATAACCTTCTTAGTGACACTCAATATGGTTTCCGTTCTGCTAGATCTACAGCAGATGTCCTTACAATTATATCGCATAGGATTAGCAAATCTCTCGACGGTGGCAATCTTTCTAGGGCAATTGCTCTTGACATATCTAAAGCCTTTGATAGGGTATGGCATAAAGGTTTACTTCATAAGATCGCTAGCTATGGTATAGCTGGAAAAGTCTTCTCAATTATTAAATCATTTCTTTCTGATAGGTTCATAAGAGTAGTAGTTGAGGGGCAAAAATCAGAAGCTCACAGTATTAATGCCGGTGTCCCTCAGGGATCCATCCTGGGCCCAACTCTTTTCCTGATCTACATTAATGATCTTCCAAATCATATCCTTACATCATTTGTAGACATTTATGCTGACGACACTACCATTTATGGTACCACATCTAAGACAGTAAACGAGCAAGTACTCTCCAATTCTCTCTCCTCTGATCTTGAGCATGTAGTACAATGGGGAAAGGAGTGGCTGGTTACTTTTAATGCATCTAAAACCAAGCTTCTCTCTTTACATCATCAACATTCTAATCCACATTTGTCATCAATTGAAATGAATGGCTCTCGTCTTCAGGAGGCCTCAAGTTTTGACAAGCTTCTGGGCTTGACCATTACTCCTGATCTTAAATGGAACACGTATATCAAATCTGTTGCCAAGGCCGCTGGAAAAATGGTGGGATCTTTCTATCGATCCAGTAGATATCTCACTGCTGATGCTATTCTCTATCTATATAAGAGCCAGGTACGTCCAAGGATGGAATACTGTTGCCACATCTGGGCAGGAGCTGCTAGAAAAGACTTGTCCTGCCTTGATAGAGTTCAAAATAGACTTCGTAGCCTCGTAGGAGATGTCCTTTTCTCCTCCTTACAACCTCTATCTCACAGAAGAGATGTTGCGAGTTTGTCTCTGATGTATCGTTATTTTCATGGAAAGTGTTCAACTGAGCTTCAATCTATGGTCCCCCCTCGCCAAACTTTCACAAGAAACACTCGTCTAGCTGTAAACACTATCAATAATTTCCCCCACTCTTTATCTGTGCCTAAACCTAAACGTAGATTCCATGAACAAAGCTTCTTTCTTAGAACTGCACGCCTGTGGAATTGTCTTCCGTTTTCCTGCTTTCCGGCTGACTACAATATGGTTGTGTTCAAGTCTAAAGTAAATAAGTTCTTGATGAGCCGTTCCATATAAGTTATTAAATTTACCAAATTTTCATTACTAATGATTACTATATTGACCAACTTCTACTGTACACTCTTTAACCCTTATCCTTGAGTGGCCTCTGGGCCTTGATAATGTGGTGATGCCTTTGTAAAAAAAAAAAAAAAAAAAAAAATACTCATCATAATACGCCCACCATGAATTTACGGTGAATAGCAATAGCCCAATGGTTGAGCACTATCGAGAAGAAACACCACAAAACAGGAAGTAAAATTCGTTGAAAATTTAAAAAAAAAAAAAAAACGATGGAAAAATATACGTTAAATTACCCTAAGAGATTAATATCGGCTGGAGATAGATTTATGCGGGATATAAAACGGCCCCTATAGATCAGGCTTGAAACTGACGGTATCGATGACTTGTCTCATCTAAATTTTCTGTATCTATCTATCTATCTATATATATATATATATATATATATATATATATAGTAAGTGATAAAGTATATATGGCAATTAAGCTACAAAGAATATTCCACGTCTTCATTCTCGTGAGAATTCGTCAGGCTTATACAAAGGGTTGTGGTGGTTACCTCGCGTTTTAATATACGCACATGCAATTGAATTTTTAGTTAGCCAGTCAGCTTCCTACTTTCCACCGCGCCCATCCTAATTAGCCAATGGGCGATCACTATCAGAACAAAGGTACAGTTGGCTTAGGTTTTCATGGGAAGAGTAGATATATAAGTAAGCTGCCCTATTTTAAACCTAAGTGTAGTTAGATATTTAAAAAAAAAAAAAAAAAAAAGAAGGACGCCGTTAGATGTGTAATTTTTTTTTTTTTTACATGGGTGTCACCACTTATCAAGGCCCAGAGGCCACTCGAGGATAAGGGTTAATAGGTATACATTAGTCATTGTGATTTTAGCATAGTAAACAGTGGGAATTTTGTAACTTGGATTACTTAGAGGGACGATTCAATTAGAACTTGTCCACATTGGACTTTTTCTTTTTTTTTTCATAGGTATCAACACATTATCAAGGCTAAGAGGCCACTCAAGGATAAGGGTTAAAGAGTGTACAGTAGAAATTGGACAATATAATAATCATTGGTAATGAAAATTTGTTAAATTTGATAACTTATATGGAACGGCTCATCAAGAACTTATTTACGTTAGACTTGAAGACAACCATATTGTAGTCAGCCGGAAAGTAGGAAAACGGAAGACAATTCCACAGGCGTGCAGTTCTAATAAAAAAGCTTTGTTCATGGAATCTACGTTTAGGTTTAGGCACAGATAAAGAGTGGGGGGAATTATTGATAGTGTTTACAGCTAGACGAGTGTTTCTTGTGAAAGTTTTGCGAGGGGGGACCATAGATTGAAGCTCAGTCGAACACTTTCCATGAAAATAACGATACATCAGAGACAAACTCGCAACATCTCTTCTGTGAGATATAGGTTGCAATGAAGAGAAAAGGACATCTCCCACCAGGCCACAAAGTCTATTTTGAACCCTATCAAGGCAGGACAAGTCTTTTCTAGCAGCTCCTGCCCATATGTGGCAACAGTATTCCATCCTTGGACGTACCTGGCTCTTATATAGATAGAGAATTGCATCAGCAGTGAGATATCTACTGGATCGATAGAAAGATCCCACCATCTATGTTTATTTTATTTTTATGTTTATTTTATTTTATTTATTTTCTGTTGTTATTGTCAATTTTAAAATTATTTTGTATCGCTATCCTAGAGTAAAGTTTATCCTGTGAACACAGTTGTTTGCTATTTCTCAGTTTAATAGATGTTGGGGTTCTTTAAAATATAGGATAGCAAATTTTTCATTCAGGCATAATCTACATTTGCTTGTGTGTCTATGTGTTTGTGTGTGTACGTATGTCTGCCACAAACTTTCGACACACGCAACGAACACTGAAAAAAATCGGTATCGTTAGAAAGATTAGACTTACGGACAACAAATATCCAAGAATTGCCCAAAAACGTTGATTCTGTACTAGTCAATTGAGCCGTTCTTTGCAAGGAGGGGTCAGTTTTTAAGTTGATAGTATTGCAAAGTCATAATACGCCTTGCAAAGACAAAGTTTATTTTGAATTTGGTGTCGTAAGTCGCTGTGGGTGCGACAGCTAAACCGATAGCTTTTTCACCTCTGTTTCCTCTTAGCATTACAGGTTCGAGCCTGGCTACTGCGGCTATTTTTTTTTATTTTTGCGTTTGCACGGGTACTCGCTGCTATTTTATTTTTTTAAGGAGTTGGTTAATTTTCTTTCTTTTTTTTTGCGCTCGCACGGGTATTTTGATTGAAACATTATTTTAGGGTTCGGTTGCTCAATACCCTTACTACCTCTCCAGACCCGGGCAATGCCAGGTACTCCCGCTAGTCTTAAATAAGAGAACATGTCCACTCATTCATAATCCATCTAAAAAACTGAGCTTATTCTGATATCAATTGAAAATGAAATTAATAACAATTCTCTCAACGAAGAAAATTTTAATGCATATAAGGCGTTTTTATAACAAAGAAAAACGTGGCCGAGATGCATCCTAAACAGTTCCAGACAAAGACAGAATACCACGTGTTCAGCACAGTAGAGTCTTGTTAAGCACATTAGAGTACGATAAGACTTTTGAACAAGAGACAGGACGTTATTATGGAAAGTACCTGTAAATAAATGTCGTTTTTTTTTCACTGAAAAAAGTTAGTTGAATTCTTTCCTTGTTTTTGTTTCCTTGCGACTGTGGGCCCTGAAGGTTGACATGTAACGAATACTTTACATAAGTACTCGACATACTTCTATTGGGTTGACAGATAAGTTCTTGCGGAATTTTTAATTTTGATTCTAAATGATGTATTTTCAAATAATTTTTCGTTATGATACTTTTACTTTATATATCATTTTAAAAAGCGTTTTTCGCTCTACCTAATCGTTTAAATTGCAATTGTTTTAATACAATTATGTCTTCTTTTGAGAAAGTTGAATGCAAGATGGAAAAAACGAAAATTCGCACTTTTTTTTAAATTTCAATACAAGCTAGGCCAAAAAGCTGCTTAAACAGGTCGCGATATCAACGAAACGTTTGGTTCAAGAACCACTACTGAACACACAGCACAATGATCGTTTAAGAAATTTCGTGACGGTGACGAGAGACTTGAAGATGATAAGCGTTGTAGTCGGCCATCGGAAGATGATAACAATCAATTAAAAGCCTTAGTTGGAGCCAATCCACGCACAACTGTTCGAGAACTTGCTTCTGAAAGTAGCTGTAGCGCATATGACGATTTCAACCACTTGAGTGATTAGAAAGATAAACAAAAACTTGATAAATGGGTGCCTCATGAATTGAATGACAACCAAAAGAAACGCTGTTATAAAGTATAAGCTCCCATTCTTTTACGCAACAAGAACGACCCGTTTCTCGACCGGGATGTGACTTTCGATTTAAAGTGGGTAATTTACGACAACTGGTGACGCTCAGCTCAGTGGTTAGACGCCGACGAAGCTCCACGATACTTCCCACAGCCAGAGTTGCACCAAAAGAAGGTAATGCTGACAGTTTGGTCTGTGACCAGTCTCATCCTTTACAGTTTTTTTTAAATGTAAACGAAAGCATTACGGTGAAGAAGTACTATAGATAATGGATGAACTGCACTAGAACCTTCGATATGATTAAGTACTGATTATCTGGGCGGGTTGAGCCGGCTTCCTTCAAAGAAATGTTTCCAGGGAATATTAACTTCACAAGTAATTCACATTCGTTATTTGTTTTGCAGTTATTTTTATAAAGATGTCGTATACTTTCACATACAGCGTTTAGTTATCTTAAATGGTCATCCAACGTCTTTTAACTTCACTAATGTAATGCGAACAACTATGTCAACGGAAGCTGTGAGAATCGAAATTTGTTCACGTTATTCATGACTTTGGTGTCATCTAACAAAACTTACCCAGACACAGAAAGTTGCAGCTCTCGGAGATTACCACCACTAATGCACCAAAGAGAATCTTGACCATTTTCGTACGCAGTTTAGCATAAATGGTGGTTTGGGGCCACATCTTTTTTAGGTGGGTCTCGTTTACGGTAAAATGCTGGAAGTATTGAGCAATATCAGGTGTACTTATGCTAAGACATATTTTTAGTGCATTTTCATTCTAAACAAGGCACGGTGCTAATTTGATGTAGGGGGCTACTATCTGGGCTGTAGTTTGCAGGGATACTATGTAGGGAGTTGAGCAGCAACTGTTTACATTACGCATGAACTTCTGCATGTCAGTACAATTGGGAAAGCAGGAACCCGGAAGGGAATTCTTAAGTCTAACAGTTCGGGGGAAGAAACTATTAGAGTATAAGACTTTCTTACATCTAGGGATCTCTACTGTGTAGGGGTGGGATTTTTCTGCTTGTCGGGTTTGTCGGGTATTTACATCAACGAGGTACGAGGACTTTTAGTTTGTTTGAGCACCCACCATTAAAATACTTGTAAAACAGGAAGAGGGATACAATATTTCGTCGATGGGACAGTAGTTAAAGCCTAGCTGACAGTGCGGGACCCGTTAGATTGGCGACTATATTTTCAATCCCTTCAAAGAGTGAGAGACTACTAACAGATGCATCAGCTGAAAGATAGCAATAATACTCCATATATAGGCGAATGGTGGCTTTCCAGGGGTACAAGATACTTTTAGGCGTAAGCAACCTTCTAGTACGGTAGAGAGAGCCAAGATATTATCATAATGGTTCCAAAGATTTTTTTACAAGGCGGTTCTCTATTAAGTATTTTAAATTTTCACGGCAAAACTATCACAAGAAAATTAATATTTACTTACTCATAAAACTGTCTTTGCAATAAAATATTAAAAAACAAAGATCATATAAGGAGAATGTTTATTCACATAAACCAATTCTGTATCGAAATTGGGGCTAATTATTCAGCTCCGATCCCCGATATTATGAAAAACTTCTGATACTCCCAATAATCGTCCCATCACTAATGAAAATCATAAAAAAAAACAAATGACAAATTGACACCACTCTCTATAACAGATATGAGGGGAAAACAAATGAACACATATCTAAGGAAACGGCAGAAACACTAGAGGATGACCTCTAATCTGTAGTGGAATGAGGACAAAAATGGATGGTCACATTCAATGCTGCCAAGACTAAGTTTGTTTCCTTCAATAACTACAAGAAACCTTCTCTACCACTAATAGCAATGGCCAAGAACGCATTTCATGAAAGTACTGCCTTTAAACTCCTTGGCCTAACGTTTACAGGGAATATGAACTGGAATAGATACATTGAGAGCATTGCCAAGGCTGCTGCAAGGAAGGTTGGCTCCCTCTACCGTGCTAGAAAATTACTTATGCCTGAAAGTATCCTGTACCTCTATAAGGCCACCATTCGCCCATGTATGGAGTATTGTTGTCACATTTGGGCTGGTGCATCTGCTGCTTGTCTCTCACTCCTGGACAGGGTTCAAAAGAGAGTCGCCCATCTGATAGGTCCTGAACTTTCATCAAGGCTTCAGCCTCTGTCCCATCGACGAGATGTTGCATCCCTCTGCCTGTTCTACAAATACTTTAATGGTGAATACTCTGATGAAATGCAAACACTTGTACCTCCTCGAAGTGACTACTCCCGACAAACCCGACAAGCAACTAAGTCCCACCCTTTTACAGTAGAGATCCCTAGGTGCCTTTTACTCCAATAGTTTCTTCCCCAGAACTGCAAGTCTTTGGAACTCCCTTTCGGGATTCTGCTTTCCCAAGTGTACTGATATGCAGAAGTTCAAGTGTAATGTGAACAAACATCTTTCTACTCATCTCCCTTCATAATGCCCCCGCAAATTATGTCCCTGTTAGTAGTCCCCTACTTCAAAGTGGCACTGTGCCCTGTTTGGGGTGAAAATTGAATAAAAAAATAGTTTGCGCGAAACGTTTAGATTCCCAAAATTTGACGATTTTGAATTACGCGATATCATCATAATCAAGAAATTTAGAAATTAAATGTTTTCATCAAACAAAATGAAATTATATGGCTTTTAGCTGTTATCTCGTCGCCGTATACAAGTAATCGATCTGCGGCACACTAATGTGCCATGGCACACTGGTTGGGAACCATTGTATTAAATGATATTTGAGAGCGAAATGTAAATAGAGTGAAAAAATGAATTATTTGATTTGATTTTTAAAAAAAAAAGTTGCTGTTTCAATTTGTTGCTTTGATTCAACTTAAATCGAGGCTCTCACATTGACCCAAATCTGATTAACCGAATAGCATTATTACCGGAAGTGAGATTGTGGCTCCGGAAATGTCTTATAATCAAAATCGATTTTCTCGATTAACAATTGGCTGTTATTACATTTTCAGAAGCGGCCAGTAATTTGGGTGGTATTGTTAGTCTCGTAACTGACATCGTTCTACTCTTTCCGCTGCTGTCCGGGATAACACATATCCTGGTATAAGTGTGTGTACTTCATTTCTACACAACTTCAAATTAGTCGCATGACCACTGTTAATAATTTCACTCAATCTCTGTAAGTGACTAAATCGAAACACAAATTTCATTAAAAACATTTTTTTCTAGAACTATCCGCCCGTGGAACTCTGTACCACAGGCTTGCTTTCCAGCTGACTATAACATGGTTGGTTTCAAGTCCAATATAAACAAGTCTTTGTTAAGCCGTTTCCTTAAATAATCAAACTAAACCAAATCCCCCCCGCACTAATGATCACTAAGCTGTTGTTTTAATGATCACTGCACATTTATTAACACTTATCCTCAAGTGGCCTTCGAGTCTTAACAAGTGATGATTCCCTTGTAAAAAAAAACAACAACCCTAAACGTTTATTGCAGGTCTTGTGTTATTCATGCGATATAATAATACTTTGATCCTTTATAAAATACTAGCCTGGGTGTCCGGTGTTGCAAAGGTGTTTGGAGGTGTGTTGAGCAAAAAAAAAAGTGGTAATTGGCAGGCAGGTTCGAACCCGTACCGCGAAGGAGAAAAAAAACGTGTAAAAAAAAAGTGACGTCTTTGCTGTTGCGCCTATCCCCAAACTGGAAGTGACGTAGGTTTAAATTAAGGTTAGTCAATCGAAAAGAGGAGATGACTTTCGAAAATATCGGCGAACCCCCCCCCCCTAGAAAAGTGCCCTGTTTGAAGGTGAAGGAATTAATGTTTTTAGCCAATTTTTCGATATTTGTCATCCGAAGGGTCGATCGTCTATACGATACCGATCTCGTAAAATCTGTCACCTCTGCCTAAAGTTTTAGGCAAACATACATACATACATACATACATACATACATACATACATACATACATACATACAGGTGAGATTTATATTATAGATATCTCGCCATAAACACTAGTAAAAAATAAAAAGAGAATGCCGTGGCAATAAAAATAAAAAAAACTTTTACACAAGAAGATGGACTCCATTCTTGTCTTCCCATAAAAAGATCGTTTAACCTCTACATAAACTCACGCAAATAACTTTCCACCATTCTGCACGTTTTCCCCCCTTTCCTTCTTCCAATTTCTTCTTTCTCTTTCTACATCCCCAAATCCTGACTGGTTTACTTACTTAAAATGTACTAAATATTAATACTGTAACCCTTTCCCCTCTCCCAGTGCAAAACTCATTCATGTTCTGCAGGACAGAGAACAAAAACGTTAAAATCCACTATAAAACAACCAAACCAAACACTACAAACTAACGATTGAAAATGCAAAAAGCTTGAAAAATAAAAATCTTCTACAAAATAACTGAATACAACATGAATACTATTTCCAAAATATTCGACATTAAATAACAAGAAAAGGGTTGATATGCCGTAAAATAAAGTAACCAAATCAAACTACCATTCCGCGATGCGTTCTACAGTGGTATTTATTCTTTTTTTTTTTTTTGTGCATCCTAAATCTAACCTTACCTGATGCATGTTTATACGGGACTCACAAAAATAGATCAAAGCCATGTGCGCTCACTGTGCATACTTTGGAGAACAATTTTATTGCAAAACTCATTTTTCTATTAGTAGCGGTGCTATTCTACAAAATATCTTAACAACCAAGATAATCACGAATTCATTCGCGATAACATAGGTTAGTTTTAACACAAAATGTCTAAAATAAGGGACGCAAAAAGTGTTTGTATCAATGAATTACTACATAAGGTCAAGTAGAACGGTTCTAAATTCTTTTAGATGAGAATCGATTATTCATATTATTTGGATTTTTCGGACTACTTCTTATCTTGAGTGTTATTTTTACGTTTCGATTGATGTAACCTCCGACCTTCTTCAGGTGTATCTTGTTGAACTTAGTGATCTTTCTGTTATCTTACCAAGTATTCTATCCACAGACTCGTGGCGCAGCGGATAGAATACTTGGTAAAATCCAGTTGTACAAATTACAGTCTTGAAGGTGAAATCATCAGTGCTGGTGATACACAAAATACAGTTGCGAAATACTGAGGACTTCTACCGATTCATGGTTGACGAAATGATAGCATGCTACTCCAGATGGATTAAATAAAGGTTTCTGTTCGAAATTCTGTGCAGATTCCGGACTTTGGCATAAAGATTCCTGAGTTCTACTCCTGAAGAAGCTTGGAGGTTATATCGGTCGAAACATTGTGAAAGTGAGACTCAAGATGAAAACAAGTATGCAAAGAATCCAAATAATACGAAGTCACGTATTATTCTGGAAAATTCAAAAAAAAATTTTTTCATTTCATCAAATTTTATTTTTAATACTGTTGACACTGAGTGCATTGAAGCATTGATTCTTTAATGTAGCAAAAAAATGAGTTCCTTACCGTTTCGTTGTTTTTAATTTTGGAATTTAGTTTTTCAAGAATTCTATTTGGCAAAAATTATGTCATTTTTGTGATCTTGAACAACTGATGATAAATAAGACAACACGGTGGTATATTTACAACAGTGCATAATAAATTCATGTATAAACTTGTGACGACGTTCACTCGGAGTTGGTTGAGCCGGCTCCAAGTGAATTCTCCACCTCATGAGCCAAAGCAATTCATTTCGGTCTGTCCACTGCCGACTCCTCAGCACACTTTATCTGTTTGTACCTCCATGTTTCAGAGGATTTCGTTATTTTCGTTTTCCAGTACTGTTTCTTGAACTTGAACGTGTTTGCCAGAGTTCTAAAAAGTGTCCAACACGGCATGTAACTTGGTCTGTCGGCTATTTTCGCTAACATTTTATGTAGACTCCAATGATAAACGTCGACACAACTTTTCTTGATGAAGGAAAAGATATTTATTTTGTCATTTAACTTAACCAAAACAGCTACTCGCTGTCTGTACACGGTACCATAAAACAAGTCCGTAATCCCCCAGTTTTACAAAGTTCGACTTCTCTTAGAAAGAAAGAGACAGAGTGCGAGCTTGAACAGGGGATCATTCGAATTGTAGTTGAATGTTCTACCACTAAGCTATATTTCCAGATTATAATAAATCATTTTGTTTTTTTTTGTTTTTGTTTTTTTAAGAAAAAAAAATGATTTTTTGACATTTTATTATCTTCATTGCTCAGTGTAACGTAAAATATTCCCCTGTAAAAATTATTCTTTTCAATCTATAAGAGGAAAAAGTTATTTTTAAGATCGGATTTTTTTAATTTTCGATACTTATCGGATGAGTTTCTGTACAAAATATATTTAAGAACACTGTTAGACGTATCATTTAGCTTTGTGTTAAATTTGCAAAAAATATGCTCAACCTTTTCGAGATCTATAAAGAAGGAACTCACACACACACGCGCGTGCGCGCAAAGTGACTTTGTATATATTAATAGAGATTCGGGTAAGATTAATTCTCTGGAGAGAAGAGTTTTGGTTCTTTTTTTTTTGCAAAAGATTAAAAGCAAGATATAATGATACAAAACGAGAATATTATTCTAATTTCAATCAAAATCCAGTATTATTGGCGTGTGTGGGATATTTATTAATTGATGTAAAATAATTATTGTTAATATTTCAAAAATAATATCGAATATGAATTTTAATGAACTCCCTTTTAACTTCCTTGCATAAAACTTAATTCAACTAAATGTTTGGATTTCTTTCGATTAGTATAGTAGTGTAACATATTGCCAATGATTTAATATATATATATTAAATCATTGGCAATATATTACACTATATATATATATATATATATATATATATATATATATATATATATATATATATAATTTAAGAAATATATTATACTATATATATATAATTTAAGAAATCAACGAATAATATTAATAAAACATATTAAATGGTTATAGGTAATTAGTGGTAACATCGTATGATATTTTTTTAAATAGTGATACGAAAATAGGTAAATATATAAATATTAAAAAAATACCTCGCAAGGATGCGACAGAAGTAAAATAGTTTTGTTTGTTTTCTTTTCCTTTTAAGGGAAATGTTTTCCATAATGTTCTATTGTTAAAGTGTTTTTTATTCAATGTCTGAAGAAAGGCTGTTCATGTGAAAATTTTCAAACGCCATAATGTTTGAATTTGTTCAAATGGTCTTGAAACAATTGTAACTAACGATGAAATACACTTTTTGTTGCTATCAACCCATTCTTTGAAGTCTTGGTTTTTGTTAAACCAATATATGAATGCTGAATAATAGAATATGTTAATTTTGTAGCTGACAGTTTAAGTGATCTCTTTTTGGCTTCAAATTTATTGGTATATGAACGATTACTGAATTATATAAACCCAGTAAAATTCGGAATACTACGAATAAGACTATATATATATATATATATATATATATATATATATATATATATATATATATATATATATAGAGAGAGAGAGAGAGTGAGAGAGAGAGAGATGAAAAAGAAATAAACCAAGTTATATGTTCATAAACGTCTCGTCTTTATTTCAAGACTTTCACGACATGATTAAACCGAAGAAAATAAAACACCAGTACAAGACTTGAAAATATACTTATTGTAGAAAGGATGTTTTAGTTCTATTTTAGAATTTCAGACAAACAGAAATCGTTAAACTTATTCCAAATAAATCTCGATAAAGACTTCTTCAATCAGCGTTTATCGCAAACTCAAACACATTTATACAGCGCACCGGTTTCTACAACTTTTTACCTTTACTAATTAAATCTATCTTAAAAGAACATAATTAAAATTTAGACAATGTTCATAGTATGTTGTCACCTTCTATCCTCCTTTTTAATAAATAGGATCTCCCGATCATCGAGGATCATCGAAGATGCAATTTTAACCTTTTGAAAGAAACGTGTTTTTTATGTTAGGTTTATTTTCTTAGTGAAACCTTATTACCATGTAGTTCCCCCCACTCTTTATCTGTGCCTAAACCTAAACGTAGATTCCATGATCAAAGCTTCTTTCTTAGAACTGCACGCCTGTGGAATTGTCTTCCGTTTTCCTGCTTTCCAGCTGACTACAATATGGTTGTCTTCAAGTCTAACGTCAACAAGTTCTTGATGAGGCGTCCCACTTGTTAACAAATTTACCGAATTTCCATTACTAACGATTACTATATTATCCAATTGACTACTTTACACTCTTTAACCCTTATCCTCAAGTGGCCTCTTGGCCTTGATAAGTGGTGATGCCTATGTAAAATTAAAAAAAAAGTTCTTAAAATTGTAATGTAAAAATTGTCGTGAAATATTTCATAGGTCATTAAAAAAAATAGACTCAAAGTAGTATTTACATCAATTAATGTAGCACCACCCTGGTTGGGTTCTCGCCATTTTCTTTTTACAAGGAAGTCAGCACTTATCAAGGCGCGGAGGCCACTCGGAGATAAGGGTTATTGCGTGCACAGTAATGGGACAATATCGTAGTAATCGTTAGTAATGGAGATTTTATAAAGTGGATTACTTAATGGGGTGGTTCATCAGGAATTTGTTTATGTTGGACTTGAAGACATCCAAGTTGTACTCAGGTGGGAAACAGTCAAACGGAACAGAGTTCCACAAGCATGCAGTTCTAAGAAAGAATCTTTGTTCATGGAATCTACGTTTTGATTTAGGCACTGATAAAGAGTGGGGAAAATTACTGACAGTGGTTTCAGCTAGATGGGTGTTTTTCATGAAAGATTTGCGAGGGGGGGGCAGAGATTGGAGCTCACACTCCATGGAAATAAAGATAAAACAACGACAACTTCGCAACGCCCCTTCTGTGGGAGAGAGGTTGCAGGTAAGAAAAAAGTACATCCCCCACTAGGCTATGAAGTCTATTTTGTACTCTGCCAAGGCAGGATAGGCTGTTTTTAGCAGCTCCTGCCCAGATATGGCAGCAGTACTCCATCTTTGGACGTACTTGGCTTTTATATAGATGCATACGGGCAAGAAAATGTGCACTAACCTAGTGGCTACATTTTTAACTCTGTCTAGTGGTGGGCCCTTCAAGGGTGACCAGACCATCACTGGTCACTGGAAAATACCGCTCAGATGCTCGGAACACGCAAAACGTGCACAACCTTAAATCTGTGTGGCAAAACTGTACGTCACTTCAACTTCATGCTGAGTTCTCTTTTCACAATGGGGTGGTCTGTGTCTTGATCGTCTGAGCGTTAGGGTAGATCTAAAGTCAACTGCAACTTTAATTCGACAAACAATAAACAAATAAAAAAGAAACAGTGGTCATTTTTTCTTATAAACAATAGAATAATTATTCACTAAAAGTTACAAAACTCTGATCTTTCATAAGTTGTAACTAAATACCGATTCTCGGCTTCCATTAGTAAAGTAAGGCTTTTCTCTTCACGATGAAGATTCATGAGCTTAGAATAGAGTAAGGCTTAAGTCAGGGGTTTCTCTCTGACTGGTGTGAAACCCCCAGGCAGTCGGCAAAGAGTATCCTCGAGGCTATTTTTGCCTTTCATTATATTGAGAATCAGGTGGACTGAACTCCGCTTCCGATTCCCATAATTCCATTTCACAATTCTCAGAAAATCAATATCAGGTTTCGAAATTCTCAAGCTCTAAAAATATGTTCTTTTCTTCTCCTTCTTCCTTAATCTGTAACTCTCGACAGGACGGTTCATTGCCTTTACCCTTCATCAGGTGGGAAGGTATCTACCTTTCACCATCACCCGTGGGAGGATCCATCCTCTGTTTGCATAATCAAGGTTTTTTTTGCAATGCCATTTAGTATGAGACAAAAAAAATAATAATTTGGTTATCTTTTGAGGTGATCAAATTCCATGAACAATCATTAATAGACACTTGACTTTGTATCCACCATCTTGTTTTTTTTTTCTTATCCAAAAAACTCATAACATCCGAAATATATTTCAGATGACCCATTAATAATTTTTGACCAGCCAGAATTTTGTTAACTCCTTTTCTTCACAAGGGGGGGGGGCTATTTAGATGAACTTGTTTGACCTTTTTGGGGATGCCTTTATCTTGGAATGTCCCGTTTTCAGATAGTGTTCTTTTTAATGGCTGTTTATGTTAACAGAAATTATCATGACAAAAAACAGATTTCTTCTCTATCAATATCCACAAATAAGTGGCTGCGTGCATGAAATTGATATCATAACAACCTTTCCTAAAAATTCGCGTTCTTTCCATCATTACCATCAGCATCATCACCACCGTAGCCACCACCATCATCTACATCATCACCACCATCATACTCATCAACATCATCATTGCCATCATCATCATCATCATCATCATTATCGTTACATCCAACGACACTGTTACATTAGTACTAAATATGGTTGGATTGTGAATGTTAGGAACGATGCCATCGGTCGAGTTTTTTTATTATTTGACAAGCAAAAGAAGAGAAAATAAGTTTATCAGAAGAACAAAGTCAGATGAAAATTGTTCACCAACGCACACAAGGCAGCTGAAATAGTATTGTTAAGAAAGGTGTGGAAGTTATTTTAGGGCAAAGGAATGAATCTTTTTCTCTGCCTATACACATCCTCCTATCTCAATCTAGAAAATTACCCACACCTAAGATTATCCTATATCTTTAGAAAACCATAACTCGCAGAGTATTGTTATCACATCTGTGCTAGAATATCTATCATTAGTCTCTCATTCTTAGACAGGTCCAAAAAGAAGTCTCAAATCTAATGGGTTCAGCACTGTCAGCCAAACTCCAACCTCTGTCCAATCGTTACAATGTCGAATCTCTATGCCCGTTTTAACAGTAATTTAACGTCATGTGCAATTTAAAAAGTAATTTAAATTAAAATTTAAAAGTAATTTAGCGGCAGGTGAACTTGTACTCCCTCGACGTTGACACAAACCCGACAAGCAGCAAAATTCCACCTCTTTACTGTTGATGTTCCTATATTCCAGAGATCTTTTCACTCTAATAGTTTCTTTCCTCCGACTGCTAAACTCTGGAATTTCCTCACTGTTTCCTGTTTTACTGACTGCACTAAACTGCAGAAGATGCAATGTAATCTGAGCGGGCATCTTGCTGCTCAACTCCTTACAGTCCCCCTGATAGATGCGGCCCCAAATAGTCGCCACTTACGTTTTGCGATATGCTCAACACACACACACACACACACACACACACACACACACACACACACACACACACGCACATACACACACGCGCGCGCACACACACACATACACACACACACACATATATATATATATATCGGAATCTTACTTAAACTATTTAACTATTTAACCAATTTATTAAACTTAACCTCTATCCATAGTAAACGCCTCCTTCACTCACTCACTCACTTTCTCTCTCTTCATCTTCCTCTTTTATCCTCGTTGACTTCGTCGCTTTAACTGAATATACCAATCAGTCAAAGCGTACTTCAAAGGAAACCAGCGGAAGCGCTCGGAGCCGGTTAGCTAAGTCAGATGGGAGTCGGAAATTGCAATTAGTCCGTAAATGCTTTACGGCAGTTCGAGTCGGAGGATGGGGAAGGCGTGTGGCGCGCTGGAAGAAAAACTGTTGACCCAGAGAGGAAATATTAAAAAGTGGCCACATGGAACGGGCTGGTTGGGATATGAAAGAACGTGCTGTGTTGCACAGCAATGCATGGAATGGCAGGCCAAGATTGCGCCTCTCATCACCTACATCGCCAGTTCAGTTTTCACCGGGTGTTGCATCCACAATGAGATAATCGAAACATAATATATATATATATATATATATATATATATATATATATATAGATAGATAGATAGATAGATAGATAGATATAGATATAGATATATAGATAGATAGATAGATATATAAATTCCCGTTCACATACACCTTTCAGGATAAAGCTAGAACCCAGAACTAGATAGAATCGAGCAATTGCATCGACAACGGACAACGCCAGACCCAAAGTGGGTTTTGATGTATTGCATCTCATCAGTGACGTGCTCCGACATAGGCGCGAACCCAGGTCGTCGCACTCATGAAGTGTGCAATACTGACGACCTAATTTCACCTATATCACCAGTTCAGAATATATATATATATATATATATATATATATATATATATATATGTGTGTGTGTGTGTGTGTAGTCACCAACAGACAGAATGTGTCGCTGTATCATAGCTCTTCAGTGCAGCTGGACTAGCAACTACCTAAAGCCAGAATTAATATATATACATATATATATATATATATATATATATATATATATATATATATATATATATATATATATATAACACGGAAAATTACATAATTGAGCTCTTTTCCGTGTTATATTTTTATGTTATTGCTCTGTTTACCACATTGAGCTCTCATACCCGGATTTCCTCTGGATTTATTCCATTATAACACATATATATATATATATATATATATATATATATATATATATATACATACGAGGGGCGTGCAATAAGTAATGTCCCTGACCCACTTCTAGTTGTCTGATCTAGCTGAAATTTTGCATGTGCAATGATTTATATCTCTTCGGGTTATGTGGCAAATTACAGCTCTGAACTAATTGTGGTTTCTGTTTTACAGGTGTTTGAACTGAGTCAGGTGTGAAATGGAGCCTGTTGAATGTCGAGCAATGATCCGGTTTTTGTATTTGAAAGGCCGCACACCATAGAAGACTTTTGATGAAATGAAAGAAACTTATGGTGATAATGTCCCATCATATGACCTTGTAAAACACTGGCATCGTGAATTCAAACATGGCCGGAAGTTTGTGGAAACAGCTCCCAGACCTGGTCGCCCCCCCCCTCTTTTGCCATTGATGAGGCAGCTGTCTGTCAAGTTGAGGCTGCCATTTTGGAAGATCGGCGCATTACTATTCGCCAAATAGCCCTAGATGTCAAGATCAGTACAGGGTCCGTGGAAACTATCATTCATGACCATTTGCATATGCATAAGGTGTCTGCCAGGTGGATTCCCAGGTTGCTCACACACATTTTAGAAGTGAGAACGCGTCGAGTGCTCGAGTATGAATTTGGAGATGCGCCAAGAAGATGAGTCAAAGTTTTTCAAAAGATTGATTACACAGGATGAAACCTGGGTCCATCACTATGATCAAGAGTCAATGCAGTGGAAGCACTTGAACTCACCACCCTCAAAGAAGGCAAGGGTGCAGCCCTCTGCCGGCAAGGTCATGCTCACAGTCTTCTGGGACAAGGACGGAGTAGTGATGACAGATTTCCTGGCAAAAGGTACCACGATTACAGGAACCTATTATGCTTCACTTTTATGGAAATTAAGGGAAGCTATCAAAATCAAGAGGCGGGGCAAGATCAGCAAAGGTACCCACCTCCGGCAGGACAACGCTCTGGTCCACAA